>NW_019396130.1:41068-75304 GCF_000591075.1 Eurytemora carolleeae | reverse complement strand
AAAATGTGCACTGTCTACTGTTAAAGGATTTAATCTAAATCTGTTGGTAAGAAAATGTGTACTGTGTACTGTTAAAGGATTTAATCTAAATCCAATGGTATCAAAATGTGCACTGTCTACTGTTAAAGGATTTAATCTAAATCTGTTGGTAAGAAAATGTGTACTGTGTACTGTTAAAGGATTTAATCTAATTCCAATGGTATCAAAATGTGCACTGTCTACTGTTAAAGGATTTAATCTAAATCTGTTGGTAAGAAAATGTGTACTGTGTACTGTTAAGAGATATTGGATGATTTTAATATGAAAGGATGAAAGATTATTCTTTACTGAAAACTTCTCAGATTCTGTCCTGGATATTTTTCATCGAGTCAAGTTAAAGAATGTTCCCGACAAAACCATTTTTCTTTACTTTACACCTGAAACATTCAAGGCCTGCTAAATCTCAAATCCATGTATTAATCATTCCATCAACCTTCTATCTTCTTTTAATCGTAAATCTGTATTTTTATATTATTTAACGCGCGGTGGGCCATTTCTTTCAAAGGATCCTTATGTTTTAAAAAGATTAAAAACAGTTCCATCTTTCCAATAATTTTGGAAATCTAGTTTTCGAAACTCGATCAGATAAAATAATTCTACAATCAACGTGAAGAACATTAAATAATTAAAAGTAAATCTAAAACAATTTTTCTCTTAAAAGATTTAAATCTCTAATGAACAAGTAAAATAGCACAATTTTTCTGGGTCGTTTTCTAATTTTTGAACACTATGCCTATACACTACTTTTTGTTAGCTGCCGTATATGGCACAGTGCAAACAATAACTAGTAACATATCCTACCGATACTTACACTTTCTAATAATAACATTGAGCTGTGGTTGAGTGCGGATACTCGATACTGGAGTCGTTAGACATTAATCTGCTTGGCTGCAGCTCAGAGACTTTTCATAATATGGCAGTGACAAGGTACATATGGTTTCTTCAATATCCTTAACTTCATGTGTTTCGAAATTTCTGCTGTACATAAACATTAGCTTACACCAGGCACAACTTTGGAGCTTTTTCTTGTATAGGCGAGTTTGATTTCGTCTCTTAAAATTCACTAATTTGAACCAGAAGCGTGGTCGATGAATAAAAAACTAATTTGATTGGCAATTAGAAGTAGGTGACATCTTGGTTTTTAGACCAGCTGATTTGAAGAAAAATTTGACTAGCGGCGTGTGTGTAGTTGAATCAGCTGATTAAGAAATAAAACAAATTGGCGACGATTTGTTTAAATTGATGTTCTGCAATCCAAAGAATCCTTGATCTTCTCCCCTGGAATATGAACCTCGCCTGGACTGCTCTGGTACTCATTGGAGACCTGCAGCAGCAACCTGGAGTACATTTATAGTACAACAGGATTAATTAAACATAAACCGGAGTACGTTTATAGTACACCAGGATTAATTAAACATAAACCTGGAGTACATTTAAAGTACAACAAGATTATTTAAACATAAAACGGAGTACGTTTATAGTACAACAGGACTAATTAATCATAAACCTGAAGTACACTTATAGTACCAGGATTAATTGAACATAAACCTGGAGTACATATATAGTACAGCATACTGTATTTCCGCCCGTCAAAGGTAAACTTTCGTGTAAGGATCTCTGATTTAAAACGTCTGTTTAACTTTCTCGCAGGATGATTTATTTTTCAATAAGGAAGTTTCCATGCAGTATACGATATACTTCATGGAGTACGTTGCATAACATTCCTATTGAAGGAAAGAAAAGTTCAGTTCTAAGGCAGTAAAGTAATTTGACATTACGCTCACGATGTACTGTCAAATATACCTACTCGTGTTCTGCATGTGAACTTCCTGTGAGGAAGTTAAACAGACGTTTTAAATCAGAGATCCTTACAAAGAAGTTTACTTTTCACGGGAGAAAATACAGTGCAGGATTAGTATTTATTATTATTACTCTAAAATTGGGCATTAAATTACGTTAGAAACAACTAACGTTGTATTTACCCATCGTTAAAAATTTGGGATTTTCACATTTGAAGACGAGTAAAAATGGTATTAAATACGCATAAATAAAGTGTTCAGGCGCTGGTTCCACTTGAAATTGTATTCAGTGTTTCGAATTTTGAGCCGGCGCTCAATTGGAACCAGTATAATTCAAAATACTTGTAAAGCATTTTGTTTTAGAATAAAAGCTTATTTTTACTTTCTTCGACTATATGAGACGCACTGTTATCTGTAATGTAACTCAGGGGTAAAAAATGTTAGAAGGGAAAAAAGTTAGTTTTGAAACCGACTTTGGTTTTAGATATAAAATTTGTCTATTGATAAATGTAAAAAGTTTGCTTTCCCACTATCGAAGTCATAAATCATTTTTATTGATTTAGTTTGACAAAATGTTGATAAATCTAAATTTGGCTTTTTAGTCATTGCCTTTTTGTATATGCACTATGCAGCTGTCAGACCCAAACCCAATTAATTATTTTTTTCCCGAACAGCCAACATTCAATCCAATATTCGGGCACAATACACAATACAAATATAATAATACTGGGCTCTTCACGCCAATCTTCGATTTGAACTTTTGATTGTTGAGGCCTTTTCTCTTCTTAAATTATCAATTTAATAGCATAAAAAATTTCCCAGATTTATCAATTTTTTAATGGATTTTTAAAAAAAGTTTAATTTTTAAAGCAATTAAAAATATGAATAATAAATATTTGATTTTTTTTCTTAGAAACAATAAAAATATCTTGTCTAGCGTTTTGTCAGAATGATTATATAATTTTCTAACCTCCTCTACTGTTTTCAGGACCCGGAGAAAATTTAAACCCGCCAGTTTCTTTAGATCATCTATGCTCCAGGAATCACTGGCTAGCAGAGCTGTAAAGAGAGCAGGATAGGTAGATACATCCTCCAATCCTTTAGGTACCCTGAGCAACAAATTATTATATCTTTTTCACAAACCTTAAAGCTTTATTTTTATTTGTTCAACATTAAAAATAAATCAATAGTTTAATTTCCAAAAGTTATTAGTTCATCGTCTAAAAATACTAACAACCCAGTTATATTAAATGCAATGTAAATAATAAATTTCTCCTAAAAACACCTAATTTTGTATGTTTTTGTTATATTTCATAAACAAATAATTACTTGCTTACTTATATTAAATAAATCCTTGTTTTTATCAGAGCAACTCCCCCCAAACCCAGGCAAATAAATAAACATGATATATGTACACTGTACATTGTATATAAACTATGCAAATAAATGCATTTATGCATAACAGATCTCATGCATGTGCAAACTTTGCGAATACAGAATAAGATGATCTATATCCATCAAAATAATATTTTGTTTACAAAGATGTATTTTTTATCGGCACTTTAATCAACCATATTTGACCCGCGTCTCAAATTTAAGCCACGGCTCAAATTCTTTAAATTCGGCCTCAGTTCACAGAAAGCAAATTCTCTATTCTTAGTAAGAATAAATAAAGCTTAATTAAAGGTAAAACTGGAAATATTAAGACTTGAGTCACGTGATGTCATATTGTTCGGAGAAAATATTTGTCTGCAAACAATCTAGCTCTGGGTTGCTTCGAGTCCCACAAGAATACAATTATATAAACCTTGGGAAATTTGAAACCTTTTGAAGAAAAGTTTAGAGGGCTGCAAGAAAGAAATAACTTTTCCTATTTGATGCAAAATTAGTTTGGAAAGAAAGAAATATCTTTATTTCTCGGGAAAAATTCTAAATTTATGCTGAGGAGCAACAAAGGCAAAATTACATCTCACCTCTAATAAAAATATTTTTTTTTTAACAGTTCCTAGCAATCTTTTTTCAAGCAATTATATCTGCAGTGATTTTAAAATAAAGCCTACTTACGCACTAATTCCGTCATAGCTGGCACCAATTCCAACACTATCGATTCCTGCTATTCTTCTTATATGGTTTATATGACCTAAAATGAATGAATATTATATATATCGTATGTTTGAATATATTAGAATATAATGAAAATATATTATTTTCTATTTTTATAATGTTTGAATTATAGGGGGGCTTATGACAGGAAATTTAACGTGTGTAAGATTCACTACTGTTAGATTAAAGTGAACTGACGAAGTACAGTGAGAACCAGAAAACTCTGGAATATGAAGACGACTTTTAGACTCAAGTTTTGACTTTTAACAGTTCAATGAACATGAGAAACAGCAATTGTGCAGTGTAAACAGACCTATTTCAGTTAATGAGGCATTTATAAGTTATTACTTACTAAACCTATTTTTGTTTGAAACAACATAAAATATACTTAATTGATGGCTTAATGTCGTCTTCCAATTCCACGGTTTTCAGGTTATCACTGTACAGTACTAAGCTGTACAGATAAGGTGTTCAAAAGTTGTTGTATAATATCACGGTAATCTAGTTGTTGTATAATATCACGGTAATCTAGTTGTTGTATAATATCACGGTAATCTAGTTGTTGTATAATATCACGGTAATCTAGTTGTTGAATAATATCACGGTAATCTAGTTGTTGAATATTATCACGGTAATCTAGTTGTTGTATTAACAGATGAAAATATAACTGAAAATAAACCAAGAAGGTGGGATGAACTTCACTGTAGGTTAGTATTGACATAGTTGTGTAGAATTTACTTACTTATCACATCATTAAGCGTTGAATGATTGCTACAGGTGAGGAAATAGGAGAAAAAATTGACCATCACTAGCCCCCTTCTTTCAGCCTGATTAGTTAGGATTGTAATCAGTTTTATAATTTGAAACTATTATTTATTCAATATCTAATTATGAAAGAAAATATCTTTATGCTACTTTCTACTTTGTTTCTTTTAAAATTACTTGTACTCAACCTGCACTGCATTGTACTTCTCTGGAACTGTTAATAGTCTCTGTGGACTTGTATAAGTACATTTAATTTCGCTTGTGTACTTGTAATAGTATTTGTATATGTAAATTTACTTTAATTGCACTTTTATTAAAATTTGTATAGGTACATGTACTTGCACTTAAAATTTTATTAGTATTTGTATTTGTACAGTACTTGCATTTGCACTTTTTTCAGTATTTGTACATTTACATGTACTTGCAATTGCACTGTGAATGTACATGCGCTCACACATGTACAGTACTTGTACTTCATCCTAGTCCCCTGTTTTCCTTCTTAAACTCCAAGAGCATAAGTTGTGTTACACTGGTGTGGCGTCTATGAAAAATTAATTAAAAATTATGGAGAAAGTTTTCTAGAAAGTTCCAAAAAGAAATGTAAATTCTAGAGCTAATCACTTTTTGTCAAATCTTTTGACCTGTAGAGTTTGAAAGTAATTCTGTAAAGAAATTGGAAAATATGAGACAAATGAAGAGCTAGAGAGACTCATCCCTATATAGGACAAGTACAGGGATAGATATATCTTTATATAGGACGAGTTCAGGGATAGATATATCTCTATATAGGACAAGTTCAGGGATAGATAAATCTCTATATAGTACAAGTTCAGGGATAGATATACCTTTATATAGGACAAGTTCAGGGATAGATATATCTCTATATAGGACAAGTTCAGGGATAGATATATCTCTATATAGGACAAGTTAAGGGATAGATATATCTCTATATAGGACAAGTCCTAGGATAGATAAATCTCTATATAGGACAAGTTCTGGGATAGATATATCTCTATATAGGACAAGTTCAGGGATAGATATATCTATATATAGGACAAGTTCAGATATAGGTATATCTATATAAAGGACAAGTTCGGGGATAGATATATCTCTATATAGGACAAGTTCTGGGATAGATATATCTCTATATAGAACAAGTTAAGGGATAAATATATCTCTATATAGGACAAGTTCGGGGATAGATATTTCTCTATATAGGACAAGTTCGGGGATAGATATATCTCTATGTAGGACAAGTTCAGGGATAGATATATCTCTATGTAGGACAAGTTCAGGGATAGATATATCTCTATATAGGACAAGTTCATGGATATATATATATCTATGTAGGACAAGTTCGGGGAAAGATATATCTCTATATAGGACAAGTTTGGGGATAGATATATCTCTATGTAGGACAAGTTCGGGGATAGATATATCTCTATGTAGGACAAGTTCAGGGATAAATATATCTCCACATAGGACAAGTTCATGGATAAATATATCTCTATGTAGGACAGGGAGCAGGAAAAGGTAGGCATGGAGTGATATAAAGGACAGAGATCAAAGACGGATTATTTTTCATTCTTCAGATAGGATAGAAAAAAAGGCCCAAATGATCTTACAACAGGACAAAACGAAGGACGAAATGATTACCTATTTTGAATAAAGCAGAAGAAAATATTTGGATTCATCTGTATCTAGCATAACATTTCATTTTTAAGAATGATGATTTCCAAAGTAAAGCTTTATTACTTTGATCTGTGTCGATCTATTGTAATAAGATGTTAAGATTGAATGATATTTGTGGAATAATATCTGCATATTAGATGCGTTTCTACATATATCTTGCAAATTATCTGCAGAGCTGAACAATATAAGCTAGTTCTCTCATCTCAGTCTGAGGTTCTCTTAATTTCTAGTTTAATAATGAAACCATTCTAATTTCCCTGGGGGGTATTCATTAGCAAACCTTGGGTAGGGATAGTAGGGATACCATCAAGTTAAAGGAGGGTGGGAGAGTATGGTTACCATACAGTTGGAGGAGGGTAGTAGGGTAGGGATATCATACAGTTGGGGGAGGTCAGGGATACAATCAAGTTGAAGGAGGGTGGTAGGGTATAGGGTTACCATACAGTTGGAGGAGGGTGGGAGGGTAAGGTTACCATACAGTTGAAAAGGGTGGCAGGGTAGGGATACTATACAGTTGGAGGGGGGTAGGATGGTAGGGATACAATACAGTTGAAGGTAGGAAGGAGGGAAGGGATGCCATACTGTTGGAGGAGGGTAAGGATACCATGCTGTTGGAAGAGGATAGGAGGGTAGGGATACCATACACTTGTAGGAGGGTAGGGATACCATACAGTTGGAGGAGGGGAGGGATACCATACAGTTGGAGGAGGGGAGGGATACCATACAGTTGGAGGTGGGTAGGAGGGGAGGGATACAATACTGTTGGAGGAGGGTAGGGATACCATACAGTTGGAGGAGGGTAGGGATACCATACAGTTGGAGGAGGGATTCCATACAGTTGTAGGAGTGGAGGGATACCGTACAGTTGGAGGTGGGGAGGTATACAAATCAGCTAAAGGAGGGTATGAGTAAAGGAGGAAGGATGGGGTGGAGTAGAAGGGATTACAGGTGATATGAAGGTGTGCAGAATAAGGGCGCAGACGAGGTAGTAAGGGGGTGGAGTAAAAGGGATTAAAAGAGGTAGGAAGGGGGTGGAGTAGAAAGAAGTAAAGGAGGTGGAGTAGAAAGGATTTAAGGAGGTAGGAAGGGGGTGGAGTAGAAGGGAGTAAAGAAGGTAGGAATGGGGTTGAGTAGAAGGGAGTAGAGAAGGTAGGAATAGGGTTGAGTAGAAGGGAGTAAAGAAGGTAGGAATAGGGTTGAGTAGAAGGGAGTAAAGAAGGTAGGAAGGGGGTGGAGTAGAAGGGAGTAAAGAAGGTAGGAATATGGTTGAGTAGAAGGGAGTAAAGAAGGTAGGAAGAGGGTGGAGTAGAATGGAGTAAAGAAGGCAGGAATGGGGTGGAGTAGATGGGAGTAAAGAAGGTAGGAATGGGGTTGAGTAGAAGGGAGTAAAAAATTAGGAATGGGGTTGAGTAGAATGGAGTAAAAAAGCAGGAATGGGGTTGAGTAGAAGGAAGTAAAGAAGGTAGGAATGGAGTGGAGTAGAAGGGAGTAAAGAAGGTAGGAATGGGGTGGAGTAGAAGGGAGTAAAGAAGGTAGGAAGGGGGTGGAGCATAAGGGAGTAAAGGAGGTTATCGGATAGGGTGTAAGAGGTAGAAAATATGTGCGATTTTGGTGCAGTTTACATTGTACAAATCGTCTATGACGTAATTGGTATTTTGAGTAATTTTATAATATTTGAAAGCTTTGAGTATTTTAATTAATACCAATTAAAGTTTGCTAGGAGAGCTCTCTCAAAGGCTACCCTTACATCAAAATAAGAATATATCTTATTTCATTTTCTGGTCTATTCAGATCTATTCTATTGAGATCTAAATATGGTCTATCTTCATATATTCGGTCTATTCTATTCTAGCTTTCCTCACCTTTCCCAAATTTTCCTCCTCTTTCCTCGTCTATCCTCATCTTTCCCCATCTTTCCGTATTTTTCCTCATTTCTCCTCATCTTTCCTCAACTTTTCTCATCTATCCTCTTCTTTTTTCATCTGTCTTCATCTTTCCTCATCTTTCTTCATCTATCCTCATCTTTCTTCATCATTCCTCATCTTTCTTCATCTTTCCTCATCTTTCCTCAACTTTCTTCATCTTTCTTCATTTTTTCTCATCTTTTCTCATCTTTCCTCATCTTTCCTCATCTTACCTCATCATTCCTCATCTTTCCTCATCTTTCCTCATCTTTCTTAATCTATCCTTATCTTTCTTCATCTATCCTTATCTTTCTTTCTCTATCCTTATCTTTCTTCATCTATCCTTATTCATCTATCCTTATCTTTCTTCATCTTTCTTCATCTTTCTTCATCTTTCCTCATCTTTCCTCATTTGTCCTTTCCGTATCTGTCCTAATCTTACCTAATCTTTTCCAAAATTCTTTATCTCTACTCATCGAGGGGGGGGGGGGCAAAATGAATCGATACCCCCCCCCCATCTCCATTTATTCCCAGTAGCCGCAGCAATCACTCCATAACCTTATGTTTGTTGACTGTCACTGTCATATGAAAAGATGTTATGCCGAATATGGTTTATATATGTATGTAGTAGCATGAAGCAATATATATAAACTAGATCAACTATAGTTAATCTTATCACTATACATTTAATTTATTTATTTCAGGAACTAGAAGGAGCAATAATACACTTTATTCCGGAGATATTACAAAGGAAAGATCGGAAAGAAATCAACGTGTGGAAACCATTATTGAGATAATAAAGAATATTAACATTTATTTATATATTTGTATTTGCGTCCCCATTCCTTTCAACAATTTTAACTTTAAAATGTTGCTCTGAAAGTCGCCTTTTTTCTTTGTTTTCAAATTTTCACATATTTTCTGTTTAAATTGGTGCATTTTCAAAAATAATAAATAAGCCATAAAAATTTTCCAATTTTAATTTTAATGGATGCAAACAGGCAGTACATTGTACTGCCCTAGCGGTACACAAGATCCACATTAAAACAAAATGATGAAGAGTTGAGATAGAAACTGATTAGGCTTCTCATCTCTAATTTTCTAATCTCTTTACCTTTGCAAAATGCAACAGCTGATGTCAGAAACCTTTGCTATTTCAAACTATAAATTTTGCCAGATCAAATATATTAAAATAATATTACAGGTCTTACTCATAAGTTAGGTTGCAAAGAAACATAAATATCTAATAAAGTAGTAATCTCTGCTTGTCCGTCTGTTTGTTTGGATGTCTGGTCATAACCCCAAAACCCCTGGACCAATTTGCCTCAAATTTTAATTGGAGAACTCAGTAGAACCACGGAAATGTGTTTAGCCTGGTAACAATTCAAGGCTAGGTCGTCTTTTCAAGAGAATTCTCTAAGCAAAGCTGGGTCCCAAAGCTAGTATTAAAAAATAAAATTGACTTTTAAAAAAAATTCGACTTTAAAAAAAAACGTGTTAACCCCTTTATAACAACCTGGATAATTGTTGCTGGGGACAAAATGTGGATTTTTGTTTTGAGAACTCAATCCCGTCAAGATTTCAAGATTTCAAGATTTCAAGAGTTCCGGACTCAATATATCTCTCTCTGGTTCATCCTCAGGGAAATGACGTCATTTTCTCACTGTGTTATTTTTAGTTGAATTCCATCTAACTTTTCTTTTTTAAAGTCCCCCCCTCTCCCAACCCTAGCCTGCATCAAAGGGGAACAAAGCTAACTTACAATGAGTTTTTCTAGCAGAAAGAACGCCAAATTAAAGAAAAGGAATTGAGTCTCAATGTTAAAATCCTTATACCTTTGCAACCTGAAAGTGTAAAACTTTAAAATTTCAAACTTATATTATTTGATCTAACAGAGGTCTTTGATTGGAATATCTAAAGTCGACGATATTGGATTGTCCAGATATATGGATTAGAAAATCAGAGTTTGTGGCAAAGACTCAATTCCTTTCACTTTAGATTAGTGGAGTGGGGGGGGGGGCTTAGAGAAGAGAGGAATTGTTTTTTATTCAGTCTGAACAAATAAGAGTTACTGCACTGCAGGTATTTGTTGCAAAATGGATGAAAATTTATCCAAATAAATTAAAGAATTTTAGTTCAAAATTAAAGGAAAGCATAAAAAAAGTTTTATAATCATGCAAAACCGATAATTCATTTTATCAGATTTTTAAAGGACTCCATGACCAATTTCTTAATCCCGTTCAGGTTTTATACACTGTACACTGTAAAGGCCTAATTTTTTTCATACAGGGTATCCCAAAACATGGGAATGGATCGATGATTTCAAGATTGTCTTTGTAAATGATTTTGATGTGGACATCCTTTCACAACATTACTTGGCTTTAACCGTTTTCATAAAATAAACTCTAGCATACATCATCATATTATATAAACTCTAGCATACATCATCATATTATATAAACTCTAGCATACATCATCATATTATATAAACTCTAGCATACATCATCATATTATATAAACTCTAGCATACATCATCATATTATATAAACTCTAGCATACATCATCATATTATGACTGTTGATATCAGGTATTATCACTGCTACTTCTTAACAAAGACGATCTCGTAGACACTCAATTCCCATGTTTTGGACACCCTGTATATCATTTAAAAGAAAATATTTTGTTTTCCAGTCATTTCCTTTGCTAGGAAATCCCAAAGAAATAAAGTTCTTGGACATTTAATTTGATACAAATATGTATATCTATTTGATACAAATATGTATATCTATTTGATACAAATATGTATATCTATTTGTAAGAACGATAAATCGTTTCTTTTATTGATACACATTTTGCATTAATATTTCAGGGATGAATAATGAATTATAAAATGTATATGTTACACCAAAATTCACATATTTCTAAACATAATATATTTGTACAATGAAACCCTGTCTGCTTCTCTCTTGGTCTAGAGTTAAGACATATTTACGAAGGACGGAATAAAAAGCTACTTAAAAGCCTTAAACTAATGATTTCATTCATTCTAAAGGTGTTACATTTGAAATGTTTTGCTTAATCTAATGAGAACTAGGATCGTGACTCAATCAAATTTTCCAAGTCCGCTCCCCGTAACACATTTTTTGTCCCAAAATTCTTCAAAAACATTTTCCCACAAGAAGATCGCACGGACTGACAATATACCGGGTGTCCCATATCATATTAGATCGTCAATGGGTCTTAATTTAAGAAGATTGAATCATTTTGTAAAATTGATTAAGACTTATATCAAACTTTTCTTTCAGAAAGGGCTAGGATTTTCGAGTATTATGTGTTTATTTTGGTGCAAAAGCTTGGAGATAATCTAATATGATATGGGACGCTCTGTATATTCCCTCAGTTATTAGCTATCTCTATGTTTCATGTTACTAGTTCCCGCCCCCCCTTCTCAGTTTCTACGTAGTTGCGCCTCTCTGGTTTAGTGTATGCAGAGATCATTAATCAAGCCTATAATAAGGGATATTCTCCAATAAACTACAATAAACCGTGGAGAAGTTTGATAATAAAAGAGTAAAAATTACTTTTTATTGGTCTCGCACAGGAATAAAGAAGAAAGATTGCCAGGATTGAATTACCGAAGGGAGAGGGGAAGTCTAGGTTGGTTTCCCTGTATCCGAAGGGAGAGGGGAAGGGTATGTTGGTTCCCCTGTATCCGAAGGGAGAGGGGAAGGGTAGGTTGGTTCCCCTGTATCCGAAGGGAGAGGGAAGGGGTAGGTCGGTTTCCCTGTATCCGAGGGAGAGGGGAAGTCTAGGTTGGTTCCTCTGTATCCGAAGGGAGAGAGAAAGGGTAGGTGGTTTCCCTGTATCCGAAGGGAGAGGGAAAGGGTAGGTTGGTTCCCCTGTATCCGAAGGGAGAGGGGAAGGGTAGGTTGGTTCCCCTGTATCCGAAGGGAGAGGAGAAGGGTAGGTTGGTTTCCCTGTATCCGAGGGAGAGGGGAAGTCTAGGTAGGTTGGTTCCCCTGTATCCGAAGGGAGAGGGGAAGGGTAGGTTGGTTTCCCTGTATCCGAGGGAGAGGGGAAGTCTAGTTTGGTTCCTCTGTATCCGAAGGGAGAGAGAAAGGGTAGGTGGTTTCCCTGTATTCGAAGGGAGAGGGAAAGGGTGGGTGGTTTCCCTGTATCCGAGGGAGAGAAGAAGTCTAGGTTGGTTTCACTGTATCCGAAGGGAGAGGGGAAGGGTAGGTTGTTTATTTGTATCCTAAGGGAGAGGGTATGGTAGGTTGGTTCCCCATGTATTCAAAGGGAGAGAGGAAGGGTAGGTTGGTTCCCCTGTATCCTAAGGGAGAGGGGAAGTCTAGGTTGGTTCCCCTGTATCCGAAGGGAGAGGGGAAGTCTAGGTTGGTACCTCTGTATCCGAAGGGAGAGGGGAAGGGTATGTGCTTTATCCTAAGGGAGAGGGGAAGGGTAGGTTGTTCCCTTGTATCCTAAGGGAGAGGGGAAGGGTAGGTTGATTTCTCTGTATGAAGGGAGAGGGAAGGCTATAGGTTGGCTGCCCCGTATCCGGGGGAACTAGGAAACTAGGAGACCAGAAGAAACTTTTTTCCCCAAATGAGCAGTTCTAACCTTTATAACTCTTGTTTTCAGCTGAATACTTCTGACAGCATTTGGTCCGGTAAGGTATTTGAAAAACGCATTATTCTGGCTCTCAAGAGCATCTTTGAGCGTTAGAATAGACTTAATGCGAATAGTTGAATATTATTGACATTTTCAAACAACAATTCCATTAAACTAAAACCTTACTTAGTGTGTCTCAGCAAACATGGAAATAAAGTGACGATATATTACATCTATTTCGTCTATTTCCACGTGGCATTTATTCCGTCAACACCATTATACAAGTATCCCAATAGAAAATAACTACCATCAAAAACTAAAAGGATTGGGAATTCCAAAATGTGGTTTACAATTATTGCACCTGAAAAATTGACGGATGTTTGAGAAATTGGACCGCATTCCAATTTATTAAATAACTACATATTTGTTCGAATGTTTGATATCTCTGTAAATATTAAAGATCCAAAGAAGGCAGACAACATTTTGAAAAGCTCATGAGAGGTACAATCTTTCAATACATCATTTATCATTTTTCAACTATTGGAAATCCACGACGATTCCAACTTGTCTTTCATAAAAAAGCTGAAAAGAAGAAAAAAGTATTCTTACCACTATTCTTAAGACATCGTCCGGAACATTTCTGGTTGAATTACAAAGCGCATGCGCGGAAGAATGTGAAAAGATGACCGGCGCTTCAGAGACAGCCAGAGTGTCGCGTGCAGTCTGTATACTCGAGTGCGACAAGTCGACAATTATTCCCAGTCGATTCATCTCCTTCACAACAGTCTGAAATAAAAAAAAATACTTTTTTTTAGAAATTAATGAAAATTGGAAAAATTAAGAACACAAAAAGAAAAAAGGTTTTAGAAAATGATAAGATAAATAAAAATAAAACGTATATGAACAACAAAGCAATCATATATCTATTGATCTCCTATAGTCTCAATACTGAGCATATATGAATAAATAATAAGGATATATGTGTGTGTATGTGATTGTATACTTGTCCTCAAGAAAACCTACTTATCAAATATTTCAGTACATAAGCAATTATTTTGTATATTATCTACAGTAAGCTGTATAAAGAGGAGAAAAACTTTATTTATTACTCTGAAAATTTATTGCCAATGCTACTTTTTCAAGAAATATATTCATTACACTTTTATATTAAAAATTCCTGTGAATAATAGGAATCATGTTAAACGAGGGTTCTGTGAGGGGAGGAAGGCCAACCACAGCAATTTTTCGTCCCAGCCACATTCTTCCCCTTTTATTCGTCCGAACCGTCCGTAGAGATGCTTATTTGTAAAACATTGTTCATGGAGCATCTTAATTTTCTTCAAAAATTCAAAAATTGTTTTGGGAAAATTTAGTGTTTTTTTCCTAACGTCGCTAGATTTTCAAAAAAATAATTTATCTGCAAGGATTTAAATAAAATAATATTGGAAGGACGAGGATTTCGTGGTGGCGAAAATGAGGAGAATGTGGCTCGGACGAGATATTGTTGTGGTTGGCCTTCCTTCCCTCGGTTTGTTATAATAGAAACATAGAAAAGAAGAAAGAGAGAAAGTTTTTTAATTGAAATATTCTCTTGAGAAGGAAGGATGACCAATCCAGACATGAAAGGAGTTTTCACTTCCAACTTTGTTTTTGATGATCACGAGGTCGGGGGTTCAGGGTTTCCAGCGAAATAGGGAAATCGTTTCGCGAGACAAAAAAAGTTCGCTGGAAACCCTATTTAAAGAATTCAGAACCAGTATACAAATCATTCTGGACACAACAACTCACTGGTTGAACCTGTAAGCGTAATTTCAAGTGACACTATATGCAAAGAGGACAATGCCCGATTTACAACAGTACCCTTCAAACCTTGGACTGCTCATAGAGTAAAGAGAAAATAGAGCTCTGTGTATAAATATCTTGAAAACCACTTTAATCCTTCTAAAATGCGGTGTACGCCGTGTATAGTTTGATCTTAACATAGCTGATGTGTTACTTGTGTAACTTAACCAAATATTTGACATAAAAAACGGTTTCCAATAATTCGAAAGAAAATATTTATATTCTGCACGATCTAGAAAGTAAAAACTTTAAACTTAAAACATAGTTTCCAACAATTTAACGCGCTTTTGTAGATTAAAGCCCGACAGCATTGATCAGTCAAAGGTTTTAAGGGTGCCATTGTGAATCGGGCATTGCCATCTTTGCATGGAGGCTCACATAAAATTACCTATTCAGTCCCTTCAACAGAATAGCGTCATGTCTCATGACTCGTGTTATCCGGACGGAATATTGTAAAATTGTTTTTGTTATTTCACAAATCAAAAAAAGTTTCAGTATTGCAAAATATCCGCGTATTTGAACAGGGTCGAAATTCTGCAATATCTTTTTATCAGTTTTACGAAAAGAATATTGCAAAATCATTGCAGATTGATGAGAAATCATGCGGAACAAGTATTCGATCAATTCTTCAAAAAGTTTAAAACTTACAAGCCCGTTCAAACAATGATGTAGCTTAACCCTATCTCTCCTGGGGCACTTGACACACAATTATCTTGGGGGGGGGGGTGTGTGTGTGAATATTTTCATATAACCAATTTAAAATTCTGTTTCTGTTGTCCATAATTGCAATTGTTATGTATTGTTTTAAAACTGTGAGGCTCTCTTTAAAGAATAGGCAAAAATTGAAAAAATTCAAACTTTGCAACTCGATGTCGTAGACCTTAGTTATTCCAAATAAATAATCTAAAATAATCCAAACAAATAATCTAAGCTTAAAATATCAATGGTTTACTCCGACAGGTTGCAAAGATATAGGGAGTCGAAAGTTTGAGTTTGTGGCAAAAACTCAATTCCTTTGCAAAATTTTTAAAAAAAGATTAAAAATCCTGTCATAGGTAAAAATATTTTTTATTAAAATAAAATGGACAAAATATATTTTGCCACAAACTCAAATTTTCTAATCCAAATATCTTTTCAAACGTTTAATATTTCGAAATTAGAATATTTTATCTAACAGAATTTATTGTTTTGAATATCTAAGGTTAGAGAAATGGTAATATAGGTATTAGAAAATCAGAGTTTGTGGCGAAGACTCAATTCTTTTGTTAAATCAAAAGACTCTGGACTAAAATCACAGTGGTTTGAGTAAAATCTCAGAGGTTTGAGTAAAATCACAAGGTCAATAGTAAAATTCAAAGGTTTGAAATAAAAAAAAAACCTATCTTATGCCAAAACTTTGCTCTACATTTTAGTCATTCTTTTATTAATTTTTTCTTCATCTTAATTCACCAAACATATCACCAAAATTTACATTTTTTTCGCACATTTTCCCGGCAAAATGTGGTGAATATATATAATATGGAGGACAATGTTTGTAGTGTTGTATGATCAGGGTTTAAAGTTTAAACTCAGTTTCAAACTTTACATATTCTGCCCAAAACAAGGGTTCTATCAGGAATCTTAAACATGCTAAACTTTTAAGCATTTTTAGAAAATTCAAATATTGGAATTTTTCCACATATCTTCATCTTCAAACTCCCATCTTTACCAATATTTATTGAGAAAGAAAAAGAATATAAATCACAATTAACATTATAACCATTCCCCCCCTTACACACCCCGCCCCAGGACTTTAATCTTTAAAAATATAAGTATTTTAGAACGCTTCGCGCTTTTTTATAAAGAGCAATTTTAAGTTTAGTTTTTACTTTTGCAGCACCGTTTTTCCCCGTTCTCCAAGAAAACTTTTTTTTTGCAGATTTTTCTGTTGAAACTAGTGCATTTTTTAAACAATAAATGTCGACAAAAGTTTTTAAACCTTCCATAGGTTCATCTTAGTTCATGTTCGGTTAAACCTTTGGGCGATTATTGAATACATACAAACAGACAAACAGACAAACAGACAAACAAGCAAACAAGCAAAAGATGTTTTCTCTGCAAAATAAATATGGCTATTAATAATATTAATTATGATAATCAAACAGGACCTACACGTTTTTTATGAGTTGTGAGACTGAAAGCTTCTATTGAATATTTTAAAGTACAAAGCGTCCTTCATCCTATTGGATTATCAATCGATGCTTTAATACCGAAATTAAAAAACCGAGTAATTTCTACATGCACATTTTTCTTTTCTATTCTACAATTTTCTAATATGAGTAAATCTATTTTAATGTTTTGTTCAATCTTGAAAATCCCTTTTTAGATCTATGCACGATGTATGCAATATGATGTGGGACACTATGTATCAGTTGTCAATATGATGTGGGACACCCTGTATCAGTTGTCAATATGATGTGGGACACCATGTATCAGTTGTCAATATGATGTGGGACACCCTGTATCACTTGTCAATAAATAAAAACAATAAAATAACAAAATTAGATTCCACAGTTTCTAAAAGGAAAACTCATGCTTTAAACTGCAACAATTGTAGAGCAATTAACTGCAGTTAAATTACAGACTGCAATGTTCAGTATACAATACAGAAATAGATAGCTTAATAATGCAGTGTAATAAGGTAGTCTTGAAGTCTGCAGTATAATCAACTAGACTACAAACCACAGGTTAAGTAGCTATACTAGAGACCGCAGTATAATCAACTAGACTACAAACCACAGATTAAGTAGCTAGACTAGAGACCGCAGTATAATCAACTAGACTACAAACCACAGATTAAGTAGCTAGACTAGAGCCCGCAGCATAATCAGCTAGACTACAAACCACAGATTAAGTAGCTAGACTAGAGACCGCAGTATAATCAACTATACTACAAACCACAGACTAAGTAGCTAGACTAGAGACCGCAGTATAATCAACTAGACTACAAACCACATATTAATTAGCTATACTAGAGACCGCAGTATTATCAGCTAGACTAAAAACCGCAGTATAATCAGCTAGACTAAAGACCACAGTATAATCAGCTAGCCTAAAGACCGCAGTGTAATCAGCTAGACTACAGACCACAGTATAATCAACCAGACTACAGACTGCTGTATTATCAGCTAGACTACAGATCGCAGTATAATCAGCTAGACTAAAGACTGCAGTATAATCAGCTAGACTAAAGACCGCAGTATAATCAGCTAGACTAAAGACTGCAGTATAATCAGCTAGACTAAAGACCGCAGTATAATCAGCTAGACTACAGACCACAGTATAATCAGCCAGACTACGGACTGCAGTATTATCAGCTAGACTACAGATCGAAGAATAATCAGCTAGATTATAGACCGCAGTATAATCTGCTAGAATACAAACCGCATTATAATCAGCTGGAAAAAATACCGCAGTATAATCTGTTAGAATACAAACTGCTGTATAATCTGCTTGGCAAAAGACTGCAGTATTATCAGCTAGACTAAAGACCGCAGTATAATAAACTAGTCAACAGACCACAGTATAATCAGCTAGACTACAGACCACAGTATACTCAGCTAGACTACGGACCGCAGTATAATCAGCAAGATTACAGACCACAGTATAAGCAGCTAGACTACAGACCACAGTATTATTAGCTAGACTACAGACCACAGTATACTCAGCTAGACTACAGACAGCACTATAATCATACTAAAGAAAGCAGAATAATTAGTTGTATACTATTAAAGAGTGCAGAATAATCAGCAGTATACTTCTTAAGACCACAGTATAATCAGCTCTACTTTATAAAGACCGCAGTATTATCAGCCGTATACCTGTCCGAAGGTTGTGAGACCATTGTGAGTAGGTTTGGCACCAGGTTTATCAGCCTGAGAACAGTCAGCCCTAAAAATATTCATGAGTTCTAATTAAAAAATAATTATCTGCCACTGCTACATGGATACTCTTATTGAGGTTAATGTATCAATTTATATGGACATTTATGGACATTTAGCTTTGGTAATTTTTCAAGACTTTTAATGTTTTTGGAAAATATTTAGTTTTTTAGTTCAACTCTGATATTTTGGACAATTTTTAGTTTTTTAGTTTAAACTCTGATATTTTGGACAATGTTTTAGTTTTTTAGTTCAAACTCTGATATTTTGGACAATGTTTTAGATTTTAGTTCAAACTCTGATATTTTGGACAATGTTTTAGTTTTTTAGTTCAAACTCTGATATTTTGGACAATGTTTTAGATTTTAGTTCAAACTCTGATATTTTGGACAATATTTTAGTTTTTTAGTTCAAACTTTGATATTTTGGACAATATTTTAGTTTTTTAGTTCAAACTCTGATATTTTGGACAATGTTTTAGTTTTTTAGTTCAAACTTTGATATTTTGGACAATGTTTTAGTTTTTTTAGTTCAAACTATGAATTATGTATTATCAAAAAGTTGGAAATATCGAAGATCTACATCAGGAGGTTGGAAATATAGAAGCATTAGAAAATTAGAGTTTGAGGCAAGAACTCATTTCCTTTATGTTATACCACAGCCCTTAAATATGCTTAATTATATAAGAACAATTAAATTATTTAATCTATTAATAATATTACTTTACCAGGGCGTATCACAGTTGTGTGTTAGGGTTAGAACTCGAACCCCCAGACGTTGGAACATTCTGTTTGGCGGCCATATTGAAAAATAATATCTAGAACTTTGTTTTTTCATTTGTCAATTAACAGTAAACACAGAAGAGGAATTGTGGAATCATTGCAGTAATGTAAAAAGAATTGTCATTTATTTTTTATTATTATAATTAAATCAAGATTTTGCAAAATCCTTTGTCAAATCCTCTCAAAATTGAAAGCAGGGTTCAGTCAAGTCACTTATTGTCATAAAACTTTTTCATGCACAGGAAATTATTGAAAAGAGTTTCAATTGTGCCAGTGGTCAACATTTAAAATGTTTAAATCTGATGAGAAACCGCCAGAAAAATGTCAATATGCCAAATATTGTTGAGAAAAGCAAATACGAGAAAATATGATTTGCCGTTTAAGAAAAGGGTTCAAGAATTCAATATATAAAGTTCAGTAAACTGTAATCTAAATCCAATATGGCGGCCTGCCTGAGTACAGCTAAACTGGTTCCAATACTGTGTCCTGATTCTACAGTTAGAAGACTGGCAATTCGACCAGACTTGTGAGCATCAGTGATTTCTAAACAACAAAAGATGGCGTCAGAAGAGAGAGGATTTATTGTGTTAAATCTAATCCTGGTTCGAACTTCTAACAAACATACAATACAACTTCATCCACGAATTACAAAGGAAGTATTAAACTGTAAACTTATATACTATGGAAACTAAAATTCAAACTCTGAATTTGGTCAGGTCAATTAGTCTAGGTTTACGCCGCCAGTTTGCAAAGATATAGAGATTAAAAAAAGGAATTTGTTGCAAGTGTTTAGTTCCTTATATTTAATGATTTTAATAAATGGTTTGATATATTTGTCTCTTTATGATGGAAACTCTAGTTACAGGTTCTGAAGCTGAGAAAGTTTATAAGAAATGACATGATACTTAAAGAGAAAGGTTTAGAAAACTGCAAACAGTCAGCAATTTTTACTTTTCCACATCTTTCAGAGAAACCTCTGTTATGCCAGGTTGGGTCATGGTTGACGGACTAAAATCATTTTATTTATATTCTTTATGTAATTAAACTCTTCGCTCTTATATATATATATTTTTATATATAGCTATAGCTGGCCAAACGGCTGGATCAAATAGACCGACATTTTTTGAGAAAACCCAAGGGTATCTTATAAGTGGTAACAAAGGCTAAAAAATTCGACTTTTTTCATAATTCGATTTTTTTCCACTTTTGCTAGTTATATACAGGATGTCCCTTTAATCTTGCCAATTTTTCAAATTGCTGTAACTCTGTTATTGTTTGGAATTTTTCCAATCTGTAAAAAAATGTTAGTAATCAAAATATAAACGTTTTGTTTTATAACTGGATTCACTTCTTTTTCTTTAAATAGTGTTAAAAATGACCGCCATTTTCTTAAATGCATAATATAGCTCTAGTGCAAAAATTGACTAAAACTCTTAGAAGTGTTTCGGCGGGGTTGACTTTGAAAAGTAATAACTCTTTAACAAAAGGAGGTTTCGACGAATTTTAAAAACTCTGAGGTAGCTCTTGACCTTGGCTAAATTAGTTTTATCTATTCCGCCTACACAAGGTGAAACTGCGCGTGAAACGTTTTATCGAAATACTGGTGTATAGGAAAACTGAATTTGTGTTTTATTTTGCAAATACATGTTGCGGATTTTTTGATATATTGCAAAACGTTCATATCCCAGTTGCTCAAATCTTTTTAGAGATGATACTTCCTGAAAGATGTCAAACCTTATAGAAATCCAACGTATAGAAACAGCTCCGTATAGCAACAAGGCGTATTTTCCGGGAGAACATTTTTTATATTTTTGAGAAATTAAACGTTTTTGTAAAACATTGTAGCTTATCATTATCATTATCATAATTTCTATTTTTTTAACATACCCTAGACATTAAAGGAGCCAAATAGTTTAATACGTACATTTGTACTGCTCTCTATTGTGTTTAAGGTTTCCCAGAGTTTATTATGTACTGACAACATAAATGAATGATTATATGGTTATATACATAAAATGGCGTGTTACTATTAAAAAATATTTTATAAAAATGCTATCTACAGTTTTGTTTTTAGATTTGAGAAATTTCTTAAAGTATAAAAAAAGTTCTCCAGTAATGCTAATATGATTTCATAAAATTCCGTTTTACCATTTAGATAAAAGGATTTTATGAAAACTATATCTACTTTACACTGATTATTTAATTTCTCAAAAATATAAAAAATGTTCTTCGGAAAATACGCCTTGTTGCGGTTTCTATACGTTACATTTCTAAAAGGATTGACTTCATACTGAAATAACCTTCACATATGCTAATTATAATTAATGAAACATGCCCATTCCCCCATATTCCGATCCATTTACCTTAATTTTCAATTTTTACTAATTTTTTAATTTGCTTAAGCAAATACTTTGTTGGTCTGCTATCTCCGAAAAAAAAATCAATAAATTAAATAGCAAAAAGACAAATCAAAGATTTCAGCCCTGTTAATTTTTAGCACTTAGTTTCACCTATTCTTGCTTCAACCAAAGAAACATAAATCACCGCTTTAGTGATTTTTTTTGTAAATTTTAAATAGAAAAAAAAATCAATAAATTAAATATAAATAGCAAAAAGACAAATCAGAGATTTCAGCCATGTTAGTTTTTAGCACTTAGTTTCCCCTATTCTTGCTCCCACCAAAGAAACATAATAACATCTTTCGTGATTTTTTAAAATAGAATTTTTTTGAAAAGATTTGTATGTATTTCTTGTAGTTTAGAGATGTATATACTCTAGAAGAATCCTAAGCTAGGTTTATTAGTATACATCAAAGAGTTTCTCTCTGCACCAGTATTGATTATACAGAAAAGTGAAAACCAAATTTACTGTTAATATTATTTTATATAATTAGAAACTTCCTACCCTCACTCTAACTCTACAGACTTTCAAACTTTACCCTGTATTACCCCCCAAACAATCATACCCACCCTCTACCCCACCCCCAACCCCCTTGCCTGACCAAAAATCAATGATTCTATAAAAGTATCGCCTTTCCATCCTTCTAAAATTTCGAAAAGTAGCTTTTTCTATGAAATAAATTCATCTTTTAAATCTTAATTTTTTTTGTAATATTTTTCCTGAAGAAAACGTTTTAAAGACATGCTAATTAGAATTTTAAGTTAAAATTCAACCAAACTGTTACATCATTTTTTCTACAATTTTTTATTTGGTTTAGGGCAAAAAAAATAGTTTAGAGCAAAGAAATGAATTTTAAAGCATCGTGTGAAGTTAAGGTCAGTTCGAAGGAATCGAGTCTTTGCCACAAACACAAATTTGCAGATCCCTATATCTTTGAAACGTGATGGTGAAAACCTTAGATATTTTTACTTACAGGTAAACCCTAAATATTAAATACATCGAAAGAATTCATCAAATGTCGTATTCTTCACGTTCTGATAATGGAATGTTGCAGATATTTAGTTTTTTAATTAAATGATTATATGGAGCTCTTTAAAACTGTTCCCGCATATTCATGGTTATTTATTTATTTTCGCAAATACTGAGATTTACGTAAAATAGTATAAAACCCATAGAAAAATTGTCAAGACGACATTTCACAAATTCTTTCAATGTATTTAATATTTAGGGTTTATTTGTAGATAATTTGATGTAACAGAATTATGTAAGGTCAACACACATTGGGTTGACATGTATAGCCACAAATATTTCAATACAAAATTGCGCTTAATTCTAGTCTCTCAGTTTGAAAGGAAAATATGGCAAATTAAAGATGGATTTTCGTGTATGCTTGTTCAATTTTAGTTCTATAATGTAAACTCCTTACTCATTCTTTTCTTAATAATTATAAATAATTAATTAAGAAGATTTCCGGAAATGTTGAAAAAGGGTGAAGTACAGGATGTCCCAATAAACATGGGAATTCAATGACGAATTCGATATCGTCTTTGTTATGAATCAGCATTGTAATACCTACTTTCAAAATCCATTATATTATTATGTCTGCGAGAGTTTATTTTATGAAAACGGTAAATGGGTTAGATGTGTCTATAATGTGTACGTCTGCAAGATGAACTGTGAAGTCTGACAAGTTTACTCGGTGTATATACTGTAATTTTCTTGTTTTACTAAATACACCCTTAAGTAGTCAAAACATAAACAAACAAATTGAAAACATAGCAGACGAAAATCTTACGAATTACAGCTTTCTAAGTAGGTATCACTAAACTAAATCAAAGAATTATTCATAAAGACGATATCGAATTCGTCACTGAATTCCATGTTTATTGGGACACCCTGTATGAAAGTTTCCGAAAAGAGTATTGTGACGTTAAATTGATGCGGAAAAAATAGAAAACAATATTTAATCTAGAAGGGGAAATAATTTCGCAAAGGAAGGGGGAAAATTGTCGAATATGCGGGAATGTAAGGGGAACACAACTTTTTTTGTAAAACTTTGGGAGATATGGGATTTTTAAAGTCTTGTGTAGGGCACTTATCCCTAACTGCCCCCCCCCCCCACTCCTGTATATGCCCTTGGATACTGAAACCCTGGTTGTAAGATAGAAATACAGAGATTTACAGATCTAAACTCAGGGATCAGCAATATGTAGTAGTAGACATAAACCATCCTACAACATTAAACTCCTCTCATATATTCATAAAATATTTTATATGAGCTCCCAACTACCAATCCAGAAGAATTATACACACTCACAATATAGAAATTTCAAACTAGAACTATTGTAAAATTGTTTAATTTAGGGAAGTTGGTAGAATATTGATATTTAAGAGAAGGATGGAAGAATTATGCTACAGGGTCAGACAAAAAAGTAAGCTTATTAGGACAACCTGAAACCCAATGATTTGGAAAAGAACGAAACAATTGTACAGCTGTATGAGACCAGGAATGCAATAAGAAAGACTAAATAAATTCCGTACAGTCGTCTCTAAATTCTCAATATTTATGGATAGCCCTGTATGGATGTATTGTACTATAGAATTTGTTAAACGGCTACGAAACACATTATGCGGGGAAAAAGGAAGAAAACAAAATGAGTAAATGACAATTTTTCTATCATAGGTACAGCACACCAGACTCAAGTTACATTTTTTAATCCTTTTATCTTTGCTTCCTTATTTCGTCCAATTTTAATACTGAAGTTAGATTATTAGAATATTAGGCCATTGATGAAAAACAGATAATTTACAGTGTTTACTATACCTGCAGTATACAATTCCGTACCTTGAGCAGTTTGTGCAAGCTGTAGGTAGGTCGAATACTGTTCTACCATACGTTTACTATACCTGCAGTATACAATTCCGTACCTTGAGCAGTTTGTGCAAGCTGTAGGTAGGACGAATACTGTTCCTCCATACGTTTACTATACCTGCAGTATACATTTCTGTACCTTGAGCAGTTTGTGCAAGCTGTAGGTAGGACGAATACTGTTCCACCATACGTTTAATAAGATCTATTTGCTCTAGGGTAATCTGTACAGCGTCCTTATGTTGAGATCCACACGGAGCATAAGCAGTCCATAGCTGAGCACCCACCCTTCCTTCTCGTAACCGTAGTAAATCAGTGTGTGACCATCTAGGGATAACGTTGATTAAATATCATACAAATAAATTAGTTTTGATGTAAATCATTTTCGGATAAATTACTGCGAAGCTTGAAACAAATTGATCACTCGTCTCAAACTCTTAATTTTACAATCACCATATATTTAAAATCTGATCGTGTAAACCATAGATATTTTAAACTTTAAATTGTGACCAATTTGCAATACAGGGTTAACCACAACGGATGAGACTGTAAGGACGAAACTCTTCACATGTAAACGATATCAAGTTTAAATTAATTATGTTGCCTTGAATTATGTGGTCTTTCAATGGCTTACTGAATGATTTGGCAAAGAAAGAAAGAAGTTTATAGTTACAGACAGAACAAATTCAGCACAGTCGTCTGTGAAGTCACATACTTTATGGGTAACCCCGTATCATAGGTCAACAACATTAGGGGTTAAAGATGAAAAGATTAGAAAATAAAATGTTGAGGTTTCTTATTTAACTTACTTTGATACGGACCAAGGCTCTAGGTACTTGATATTGGTGGACAAGTTGACCTTCTCCAGCTTGTTGTGCACAAATTTTCGTAGGTTCCAGGCAAGGTCGTTGTGCCTAAACAAAATAATTTGGATTAAAAACCAAAGTATAAAACTAGACTTCCAAGCGCGCCCATCTTTTGAAAAATCTAAATTTTTTAAGAAAAATATCTTTAAATTCTAACCATACCTAAACTTTTCCTGGGATCATGTGAGGCCCACAAAAAAATTAGACCCGATCGGTTCAGCCTTTTAGACGTTAATCGGGTACAAACAAGCAGACAATCAAACAAACAGAGAAACAAAAGTAAAGTATATATAATATATAGAAGTGTTCACGAATTTTAAATGAGGGTATAGCATTCATAATTTTTATTTGATCAGCTGTTTTGAAAAGAATATTTAAGGAAAGTCATCGGGACGGAACAAAAGCGGAGTGACAATAAAGGGGTTATTTGGCTTTTAAACATTTTTTTTTCTCAAATTCTGAAATTGATAAGCCTTCCTTTGTAAATGAATTTATAAAAAGGAATTGAATCTTTGCCACAAACTGTGATTTTCTAATTCCTTATATCTTTGCAACTCCTTTCCTCGAGAAATCAAAAAATACAAGTTTACTTTTTTGCGCATTTGTTTTTATAATTTGTTAATTTCAAACATTTTAGACGCATAAGGAAAACATTAACATTGACATTTTCCGCAGACTGAGAAATATACAATTATAATTGTTAATTATCATAATGTATTTTGAAAAATGTTTAATAAGATTTTTCCTGGAAAGAATTCGAGAAATCAGAGGCCGAATTTAAAGAATTTGAGTCTCGGTTTAAATTTAAGCCGCGGCTCAAATTTTGATGGTTCCACTTAAATTTGTATTAAATTTTTCAAGATTTTAGCCGGCGCTCAATTGAAACCGGTTTTTGGGGGAATGGAGACGCAGCTTTAATTAATAAAATTCGTACACAGGATTGTTTATAATTGATACAGTCTGTTTTACGAAATTCTGAGGTAGGAATTTATGCACGAAATAGCACTAATCTACGACGCTTGCACCATGAAAACTTTTAATTTGAAGCGATTAAGTGTTTAAGCTATGTAAATAACTTAATCCGATGGACCAATAACGATAAATCAACGTTTTTTGAAGAAATTAAAGATCCAAAAATACTGGTCTTTATTAAAAAATTTAGCCGAAGGATTGAAGACGAAATGAAAAAGGAAACTAACTAATAGAGAAAGCACCAAATTAATTTAGTGTCATAAAAACTGGAATAAGTTCGTTGATTTACTTTTTCACTTTTATTTTGTGTCATAAAAGCTGTAATAAGTTCGTTGATTTACTTTTCACTTTCATTTTGTGTCATAAAAGCTGTAATAAGTTCGTTGGTTTAATTTTTTACTTTCATTTTGTGTCATAAAAGCTGTAATAAGTTCGTTGATTTAATTTTCCCTTAATTTTTGTCATAAGAGCTGTAATAAGTTCGTTGATTAAATTTTCACTTTCATTTTGTGTCATAAAAGATGTAATAAGTTCGTTGATTTACTTTTTCACTTTCATTGATTGCTGCTTCATTCAATCAAAGTAAGAATAAAACTAAAAGAAAAGATTTTTAAAGAAAATGGTTAAACTTTGTTTTCTTGAATTTGAAATAGTTTCTTTCCTTACATTCACGTTATAACATTTAGAATTTGGCAGGTTTTAGAAAAAATCCTGGAATCTTAACATATTCTCTACAAGAGATAAAAGAAGGAAAAGAGAGATTGAAACAGTAAAAATTGTACGGGAAGAATATTAAAAAACACATATACTTATCGTAGGCTAGAGGCAAATAAGAGACAAGACTGGGGCTGGATGCAAACGACAAAAAAGGATATTGGTTAAAGGAGAAGGAAAAAGAAGAATTCCGGGTAAGGATTAGAAAAGGGATAAAGAAGGATTAGACTGAAATAGAAGGATAAAGAAGGATATTGATAAAGGAAAAAGATAGAGAAGGACAAAGAGGGATATTGGTTAAAGAATATAAGTGAAGAAAACAAAAGAAGAAGAAATATATAGATGATAAGGATTATATTAAAAAGAAACTGAATTAGAACTGTTGATGTAAATACTTTTTAGAACAAATTAGGATTAGAGAGAGAGGACGGAGGAAAGATAAATAAAATGTTGCTAAAAATAAGGCTAGATATATGGATATTGGTTAAAGGAGAAGAGAAGGATATGGGTAAGAAAGAAGGATGGAGAAATATAGGATTAAAGGGAAACGAAGAGATTTTGAAAATAAGGATTATATTGAAAGGAAACAGGATTAGAAATATTTTCTAGAAGATATTCTGGGTTAGAGAGAGAGATAGAGAGAGGATTGAGTTCATATATTTTATAAACTTTACCGCCACAGAGAAACTGTTTTCTGTATGGTGGAGTGTAAAGGTTTCTCATATAAATTCTGTGTCAGGATAAAATATGAATATATCAATATATCTCATAGATCCCGAACCTTACTCTTAGTTCTACACCTGACTTCAGTATATATTCCTTCATAAGCATATTACACTGAATGATATTTGAGGCGGATTATTGTTAGGGTCAATATTTTTCTTAATTTTTTGGAAAATCGTTTTTTAGAAAAAAAAAACAAATACTGGAACTTGAAACACTTGTCAACTGTTAGATAAGAATCTCCAGGGTTGGATAAGAATACTCCTAGATTGGATAAGAATACTCCAGGGTTGGATAAGAACACTCCTGTGTTGGATAAGAATACGCCTAGATTGGATAAGAATACTCCAGGGTTGGATAAGAATATCAAGGTTTGGATAAGAATACTCAAGGTTTGGATAAGAATACTCCTAGATTGAAAAAGAATACTCCACGGGTTGGATAAGAATACTCCAGGGTTGGATAAGAATACTGCAGGGTTAAGGATAAGAATACTCCAGGGTTGGATTAGAATACTCCTAGGGTGGATAAGAACCATATTATTGAGAAACTAATCCATCCCACAAATGTCAATCTAGGAACTCCAACAAAACATTCAACCATTTTCTCTCAATTTCCTGGATACAGCAGCTAGCTAAATTCTTACTTCTTGAAAATACAGTTTTTAGCAAAATCTTGTAAAAATCTCTTTTTTAATGCAGACTGAATTAAAAATACATTTTTATTTTCAAATAATTTAAAATATGATTATTTGGAGAGCTGACGCTAATATCTCCGGTTTAACAGTAATTAACCATCCACACTCAAGTAACTTATTCTTAACTAATCATAATTTCAATTTTGTGTTTTTTTTCTTAAATGAGGGGACTATTTTAAAGATTTGTCATATATACATTAGAAAATAGATTTGGATAAATATTTCAACCAAACTTAGAGTAAACTTACAACTTTCTTGTTAAAAAATAAAACTATAAATGTGCCTTAGTTAAATGATCGATATGAATTTACGTTTCGAACCAATTTAACAAATTGTTGTCGTAGGATTTTGATTATCATAAAGATGCTTGAATTATGAAAAAAAGGATTCTTTGCCACAAACTCTAATTTTCTATTACCTATATCTTTACAACCTGATGATGTAAACCTTGGTAATTTTAAACTTAGATCTTTTGATATGACAGAATTCATACTTTAAGATATCAAATGTCTACGAAATTGGATTATAAATATATAGTTTTTGGCAAAGATTCATTAGACTTTCTCTAGAACAATATAAAAATACGAACCCGTCGATTAGAGGAACCTCTGTTAGAAGTTCAACGACAGCTTTCTTCTGTTGAGCAGGACTTAGAGCATTGAACGCTTCAGACCTAGAAATAAAAATATAGTTTTCCTAGATTTAAGAATATAGATTTCCTAGATTTAAGAATATAGTTTTCCTAGATTTAATAATATAGATTTCCTAGATTTAAGAATATAGTTTTCCTAGATTTAAGAATATAGTTTTCCTAGATTTAAGAATAAAGTTTTCCTAGAAATAAGAATATAGTTTTCCTAGATACAAGAATGTAATTTTCATAGATTTAAGAATATTGTTTTCCTAGATTTAAGAATATAGTTTTCCTAGATTTAAGGATATTGTTTTCCTAGAATTAAGAATATAGTTTTCCTAGATTTAAGAATATAGTTTTCCTAGATTTAAGACTAGATTTAAGAATACAGTTTTCCTAGATTTAATACAATTATATACCTTGAAATTGGTAGAAATATACCCAGGCATACAATCAAGACGACCACCATTGAAACCATTAGACACCAGTGCTGTCGCCGTAGTTTGATACCTAAATATTTCATTATTATTAATATTAATATTTTCTGCATGAAACCTATTTTTTTTCACAACTCTCATGACCTAGTTCTTATAGTTATGCAAGCTGGTGTCTGAAACCTATGATTTTCAGATAAAGACGACTGCTAGATCAGATAGTCAAAGTTTGAAATATTGAAGATTACAACGTCAGGTTTCAGAGATATTGCATTAGAAAATTATAGTCTGAGTTGAGTAATCAGTTCTGTTAGTTCTTTTTCAAGCGTTGATAAAATAAGAAGTTAAATTTTTGCTTGATATGTTTTTATCCAGCGCAAGACTAATTCTATTACTAATCCATTTGTTATATTTCTAAAATTTTGATTTTAGTTTCACGATTGGTTTGAGAATTGAGTAAGAAAAATTAGAATATTAAAAATCTAGAATTTAACCTCGTCCAGGGCCGGCTTAAATTTTGCAAAAGTGCATAAAATTTGAATTGAGTGGCGGTCCTAAACTCAGAAACTGTGAAATTTAAATACAAGAACAACGGCAAGAAAATAAAGAAAATAAAAATAAAAGTTTTAAAAACTGCTACTATCAATTATATTTTACTAGGCCTTACGGAATACTTCCCGCCCGCCTTTTTTAGTTTTTTTTGTTATTCTGCAAGCCTTTTGTAGACTAAAAAATAATACCAATGTAAAATTCGCAGATTTTCGTGTTTTCTTGACGGATTACAAATCTTTTTTTTTCATCAATCTAGATAATTCTTTCTCGGCCCATCCTATAGTGCACTCTTTATGCGTAGTTTTAGTTACCACAAACATTTAGGGCCTAATCTATACAGCTGTTTTGATTTTCATATATATATATGTATATACATCAACGAGGTTATAGTGTATAGAGTGATGATGTACGCTAATCCTTTACTAATTGACTATGAACTATACCGAGAGCGTACTACATATTTGTTTATTATAAGGAGATTCTGGCCTAAGCTATCAATATTAGTAAACAGTTGTAAGTGTACTGTACAGCTAACTGAGCACACAGGTTATAGAGAACTATCATCCCCCTGATATATATCTATTCATATAGTAGTAATCTCTATTTGTTTGTAAATGGATGTCCGAGCATAACTCAGAAACCCCTGGACCAATTTGTCTCTAATTTTGATTGCAGAATAGAACAACGGAAATGCTCTAAGCATGATGTAAAAGGTCTTAGTTGAGTGAGTGGACAACCCCCAGCAAAGCTGGGTTTCCAAGCTAGTATATATATTATTTTTATATATACACTTGGCAATTTTACCACCTAGTTATATATATATACTAGCTAAAAGGCCCGGCGTTGCCTGTGGAAAAAAATTTGAAAAAAAATATTTTCGAATTTTTTTAGCCTATAACACACCCAGGCGCTACCCATGATTGTCCACAAACAATTTCAGCCCATTCGGTCCAACCGTTTTGCCGGCTATAGGCAACACATATATATTTATACGAATGTCTTGTTTAATTATATCGAAGATATTAATATTCGTAGAAAGGATATTATATTTTTCAAAAGATAATTTGTTTGACTGGTTTGAATATTGGAAAATAGGAAAATAAATCTAGTTTTTGCGTCACACATAGTTTTATCTGCATAGTTTTACAATAAACAATATTCAGTAATACTTTGTCATGTCTAACCCCCTACAGTTTAAAGGGACTGTGTACACTAACCCCCTACAGTTTAAAGGGACTGTGTACACTAACCCCCTACAGTTTAAAGGGACTGTGTACACTAACCCCCTACAGTTTAAAGGGACTGTGTACACTAACCCCCTACAGTTTAAAGGGACTGTGTACACTAACCCCCTACAGTTTAAAGGGACTGTGTACACTAACCACCTACAGTTTAAAGGGACTGTGTACACTAACACCCTACAGTTTAAAGGGACTGTGTACACTAACCACCTACAGTTTAAAGGGACTGTGTACACTAACCACCTACAGTTTAAAGGGACTGTGTACACTAACCACCTACAGTTTAAAGGGACTGTGTATACTAACCCCCTTCAGTTTAAAGGGACTGGGTCCAAGACCCTCCTGCAGTAAAAAGGGACTGTGCACTTCATATTTCCGAAAGGAATTGAGTCTTTGCCACAAACTGAAACGTTCTAGTCCCTATATCTTTGCAACCTGATGGCTTAAACCTTTTAATGTTTTAAACTAGGATTTATTTGAACTACAGTCATATTTTGAAATATGTTAGGACTACGACATTGAGTTGCAAAGATATAAGATTTAGAAAATTCCTTTCATTAAAGATATTGATGAAGAGATATCTTCGTTATTTAAAAATTAAAAACTGCCGCATTGACTTTCCTAAAAATACTTGACGGACGAAAATTTAAAAGATTTCTTGATTAAATCCAAATCGTATAGTGTATCGTGTCAGACAAAGGTTAAAAATTAAATCCTAAAATGTCCAATTTAGTTAAGAAATATTAAGTCCTTCTTACCACTCTACCATGTTTTATTCTTCCATACAATCAAGACGACCACCATTGAAACCATTAGACACCAGTGCTGTCGCCGTAGTTTGATACCTAAATATTTCATTATTATTAATATTAATATTATCCAAGACCTAATCTAAATTATAACAAGAATCCCTTAAAGTGAGTCTAATAAGTAGGCACTAAATAGAAAACACTTCTTTTCTTTACAAATAGATTATTGTGAATACTAATGATAAATGTAAGCCTGGGGAACCATTATCCAGGGGGGGGGGGGTTTAATACAAGTACCTAGTAGGGATATTTTATACTCAACCATCTTATTATTGGAAATTAAAGAGAATATAAAGGGAAAGGTCACTGAATTGGAAATTAAAGAGAACATAAAGGGAAAGGTCGCTAAATTGGAAACTAAAGAGAACATAAAGGGAAAGGTCGCTAAATTGGAAATTAAAGAGAATATAAAGGGAAAGGTCGCTGAATTGGAAATTAAAGAGAACATAAAGGGAAAGGTCGCAAAATTGGAAAATTTATGAGGTGACAAGCTGTTATTAATTAGTAGATAATCGTTTACAATAAGTATTTGTTTCAATTAATAACTAATTGTTATCAGTTAGTATCAAATTGTTATCAATCAGAAGCTAATTATTAGCAATTATTATCAAATTATTATCAATTAGTTTATAATGGTAATTCATTAGTAGTTAATCGTTATTAATTAGTGGATATTTTTATGTAACGGATTAGCTACTAATTGTTATCAATAAATAGCTAATTGTTAGCAATAAATAGCTAATTGTTATCAATAAATAGCTAATTGTTAGCAATTGGTTGTTAATTATTAACAATTAGATAGATAGATATATATTTGACTAAATATTTAATTAAAAACAATTTCAATTGCAAAATTTTTACATTTTAATTTAGCCAGGGCCTCTCTAACCATTATTGGTTGTTTTGAATGAGAGACCCTTCTGCAGCGATACATACATGTTCAATTTTAAATAAAACCAAATAAAACAAAAACAATTTAGAACTGAAGGAAAAGGAGGAAAAGGAAAGTAGTAGATAGAGGAAAGGTATTGAAGAAAAGAGAGGAAAAGAAGAAGAAAGGATAGTATGTATATCTGTTAGTTGATGATAGCTACTTTTCTCTTTCGAATTTACAAATGTATCGAACAATTATGCCCCCCCCCCCCCCAACTTTCTTAAGAAAAGGGAAAACAGAGCTTTTCAATTTCAAGTATGGAGAAAAAACATCTCTATGTTCAGTGTTCACTACAAATGGTTTTAGGATTTTTCAAGATAAAGCTTGGGTAAAATTTTCTTTTAAACTTTGAATTGAAAGAAAAAAATGTTCGAGGGATCTTTCTGATTTTACCAAATACATATTTTCTGACAATATTATTAATTTTTTAGATTAGAGGGAACAATAAATTAATGTCTTTCACGTAGAATGCATTTTTAGAATTTGATTTGACGATTTTATGTATTTATAACAAGACATGATACGTGGGCTCTAATCCAAGGGTTTAGCAGGGACCAGGGTTACAACTGCAGTAAGGGTGCAGTGTACACACAAAATCTTGAACAGATAAAATTTGCAACTTGGCAAGAAAAATTTGTCTAGAACATGATGAGGACAAAATTAGAGTGAAGACAAGATGAGGACAAGAACATGATGAGGACAAAATTAGAGTGAAGACAAGATGAGGACAAGAACATGATGAGGACAATATAAGAGTGAAGATAAGATGAGGACAAGAACATGATGAGGACAAGATAAGAGTGAAGAGATGATGAGGACAAGAACATGATGAAGACAAGAATATGATGAGGACAAAGATAAGAGTGAAGACATGATGAGGACAAGAACATGATGAGGACAAGATAAGAGTGAAGACAAGATGAGGACAAGAACA
>NW_019396130.1:37448-40756 GCF_000591075.1 Eurytemora carolleeae | reverse complement strand
GGGGGGGGGGGGGGGGGGGGGGGGGGGGGGTGCGGCCCCCCCGCTATGATATTTAAGATGTATTTCATCATATTATCTCTGGGATTTGATTAAATGAAATTAATGAGGAAACCTAAAAGGTTTACTGTGTATGTTTCCCCTATAAAGAAGGTGATGTTTGTTCAACAAATTTACCTTCAGGGGAAAATAAATAAAAGTATTTTACATTGGTCTTTCCACCTTTCTTATCCATCTTGTCTGATTTATTGAAGTTAACAAGATTTCAAGGTAAATTCTAGTAACCCTCCATTTAAGAGGAGAATGGCCAATTCACAACGGTACCATTTAAACTTTTTTTTGTTCAGTGTCCGAATTTAATGCATTTGTGCCAAAAACCGGTTTCAATTGAGCGCCGGCTTAAATCTTGAAATATGCAATACAATTTTAAGTGGAATCAACCATTTTGAGCCGCGGCTTAAATTTAAGCCGCGGCTAAAATTCTTTAAATTTGGCCTCAGATTTGTCAGATTTGTGGAACTAATCGTTATTTTTCTCAAAATTGCATTCATGGTTACTGAACTGCAGAAATTCGCAAGTAGTTTTTATGACTAAAGAAAGCTAAAACATGGATGACCATTCCTTCTTGATCAAACAAATCTTTTAATGATAACATTTTAATTCAGATATTATGCCACTTTATATTTGGCTGCTCACTTGAAATTGAAACAGTGTATAATTGCAAAAAAATGAATTTTTACCTGAAAAAATGACGATGTTAACCTTCCCTAAGGTTGTCTCAAGTGGTGGGGGATAAAGTGGAAGGTTCATATCCTCTCCTCCGCCCTCTCCGCCACATCCAAGGCTAGCTCCAGGTCCCATTTCAGATCCATTACGATATGGTCCCCCGCCGTTCCGGTCCAGATCACAGTTTACACCAATATTCTAAATTAATTCTGTATCGATTTCCATTTAAATAAAGGATCCAAACACTTGCCACAAATTCTATGATTTTCTTATAAATTTGCGACCTGATGTCCAACTTACTCCAGGGTCCTAGTTTCCATTTTAATCTAATCCAACCAACTCCAGGTTCCTAGTTTCCATTTTAATCTAATCCAACCTACTCCAGGGTCCTAGTTTCCATTTTAATCTAATCCAACCTAATTCAGGTTCCTAGTTTCCATTTTAATCTAATCCAATCTACTCCAGGGTCCTAGTTTCCATTTTAATCTAATCCAACCTACTCTTCAGGTTCCTAGTTTCCATTTTAATCTAATCCAACCTACTCCAGGGTCCTAGTTTCCATTTTAATCTAATCCAACCTACTCCAGGGTCCAAGTTTTCATTTTAATCTAATCCAACCTACTCCAGGTTCCTAGTTTCCATTTTAATCTAATACAACCTACTCCAGGTTCCTAGTTTCTCTGTAGATCTTCTTCAACCTGTCTCTAGGTACTGTCAGTGTATCTGAACCAATAAACTAGTTGTTGAGAAACCAAAGTATAGAATCAACATTGTCCTCTAAGTTTGTTTAGTCTATATATTACATCCTAAGTAACTGAAGAAGTCTTGAAGATGATAAGCATGTGTTTGCTCTAAATTCTGTTTATTCTCACACATCATTATAACAATATTATTAATATTAATATTTAATATTTATCAACAGAAAAAAATATTAAATGTTCTTAAATAATTTATGTTCATATCAAGTAAACCTGGTTAACCTGGTAAACATGGTGAACATGGTAAACCTGGTAAACCTGGTAAACCTGGTAAACATGGTAAACATGGTAAACCTTGTAAACCTGGTAAACCTGTTAAACCTAGTAAACCAAGTAAACATGCTAAACCTGGCAAACCCGGTAAATCTGTTAAATCTGTTAAACTTGGTAAACCTGGTAAACCTGGTAAACCTGGTAAACCTGATAAACCTGGTAAACCTGGTAAAACTGGTAAACCTGGCAAACCTGGTAAACCTGGTAAGCCTAGTAAACCTGTTAAAGCTGATAAATTTGGTAAACCTAATAAACCTGGTAAACCTGGTAAAGCTGGTAAAGCTGGTAAACCTGGTAAACCTGGTAAACCTGGTAAACCTAGTAAACCTAGTAAACCTGGTTAACCTAGTATCTAACCTCCGAGTAGGTTACAAAGTTAATATCTATACTAGTCTCCTAGTTTCTATCCAATACTTCTACCTCCATCCATCATTAAGGTTAAAAAGAGAAGAAAAGAGAATATAAGTCTTTAATGATATTACCTTTTCATCTTTTAGATGAGTTATCATTAACATTAATATTAATATTAATCTACATACTTCATAACCTTTAACTTACTAGTTACTACTGGTTCAATTTTAAACATATTTCATTTTTCAAATTAATTCAGAAGTACTTAGCACCACTGTATTGTATTATCCTGACGAGTATTGCACTGAACAATAAATGTACCGCACTGTTCTGTACTGTAATGTACTGCATGTACTGTACTGTACTGTATTAGTAATAAATGTAATTTGTAGAATAGAAAATCTTTTATGACATTGCTACTGGTATTACTACTGTTATTGATATTGGTACGGTTACTGCAGCTCTCATGTAGGACCAATCTTCTCTGCAACCTTTTCAGTGGTTTTCTACTTAAAGGGACTGTAAGCATAACTTTAAGTAACCTTTCATGCAGAAAAAGCAGTTTCCGATTCACAATGGTACCCTTTAAACCTTTGACTAATCAACAAGGACAAAGATCTCAGTGTTTCTATCTCAATTTGGTTGCAAAGATATAGGAATTAGAAAACTTGAGTTTGTGGCAAAACCTCAGTTCCTTTCATTGAAATTGAATATGTTAATTCATCCTTTTGCCACCAGTGTATCTTTTTTAGTGTGTCCGTTATCTTTTTTTTCTGAGTTTGTTCTCAAACCTCGGACAATCTTTTTATATCCGAGATTCTCCCTATCTTTTCCTGTGTTATCCTCTGTATACGGATTGAATAGAATCCCTCCTCCTGGTTGATTAAAGCTAGAACCTAGATGTTTATATATCTGATTGGATGAGAAAGCCACAGGGTTGTTCTTCCTGGTTCTCCGTATACAATGCATTATTGACATTGTATTATATATTTGCTCATTATCCTGTCTAGATCTATAACTACCAATATCCACCCAATCCATCTTCCCGTAACATAATTATCTATTCCTAATATATTCTTGGGCTTTCTTTAACGGTTTATTAATAATCTAACAAAAGAATTTATCCCCATGTCTCAGCTTAATTACTCTGCTAACCTTGACCCTACACTTTCTTTTTCTTCACTTTTTCTATCAGAACATGAA
>NW_019396130.1:0-37203 GCF_000591075.1 Eurytemora carolleeae | reverse complement strand
AGTCTAGGACAGATATCTATGTTTTATCCTAAATCTGATCTTATTGATCTAGTCTAGGACGGATATCTATGTTTTATCCTAAATCTGATCTTATTGATCTAGTCTAGGACGGATATCTATGTTTTATCCTAAATCTGATCTTATTGATCTAGTTTAGGACGGATATCTATGTTTTATCCTAAATCTGATCTTATTGATCTAGTCTAGGACAGATATCTATGTTTTATCCTAAATCTGATCTTATTGATCTAGTCTAGGACGGATATCTATGTTTTATCCTAAATCTGATCTTATTGATCTAGTTTAGGACGGATATCTATGTTTTATCCTAAATCTGATCTTATTGATCTAGTCTAGGACGGATATCTATGTTTTATCCTAAATCTGATCTTATTGATCTAGTCTAGGACAGATATCTATGTTTTATCCTAAATCTGATCTTATTGATCTAGTCTAGGACGGATATCTATGTATTATCTTGAATCTGATCTTATTGATCTAGTCTAGGATGGATATCTATGTATTATCTTGAATCTGATCTTATTAATCTAGTCTAGGACGGATATCTATGTTTTATCTTGAATCTGATCTTATTGATCTAGTCTTGGACGGATATCTATGTATTATCTTGAATCTGATCTTATCGATCTATTCTAGGAAGGATATTTATGTTTTATCTTGAATCTGATCTTATTGATCTAGTCTAGGAAGGATATCTATGTTTTATCTTGAATCTGATCTTATTGATCTAGTCTAGGACGGATATCTATGTATTATCTTGAATCTGATCTTATTGATCTAGTCTAGGACGGATATCTATGTATTATCTTGAATCTGATCTTATTGATCTAGTCTAGGGTGGATATCTATGTATTATCTTGAGTCTGATCATATTGATCTAGTCTAGGGTGGATATCTATGTTTTATCTTGAATCTGATCTTATTGATCTAGTCTAGGGTGGATATCTATGTATTATCTTGAGTCTGATCATATTGACCTAATCCAGGACGGATATCTATGTTTTATCCTAAATCAGATCTTATTGATCTAGTCTGGGATGGATATCTGTTATTACAACTAATGATATCATGCCTTTTATTTTCTTAAGCAGAGAAGGAATAGAAAATGGCCGAGATTTGTTTAAGGTTGAATAGTCCGAAAGGTGAACCTGCAATTCGCAATCAATTGTGAATTGTGAATTATGAATTGAATGGTTTAAATGACAATCTACTTCTGAATCTTAATCTAAAAAAAAGTGAACAGTGTTGATATTCTAACCTTGATTACAACTATATCAATGAATGAGACTTCAGGGACGACTGTACGGAATTTAAACTGTCTGATTCCATATATGCATAGTTTCCTCAAATAAGAAACTTTGCCAAAACATTTAAGAAGCCACTTGAAGACTGAGATTGCTTCAGGTCGTCCATACAGTCTCATTCTTTGAAGGTAACCGTGTATAAAATGAAGAATGTCTTGAAAATATATTAAATTGAGGAAATCAAGAACTATTGTGAATATAATCAGGGGGGTTGAGGCCTGCTCATCACATCATTTCATTCAAAATCAGTTTTATTTATCATACACTTCATTCCACGGAGGGGGGGGGGGCTAGTGGAGCTGGATTAGTGATATCTATTTCCAGGAGGTTTTCAGGCTTAAACAAGAGCTGAGGACACCCCTTTTCACATTTTTAAGTAATCTGTACATTTTCATCTTATTTGAGAAACCAAGTGTGCTCCATTAAGTATTTTTTGTTTGTTTTTAACAATTAATTTTTTAAAAGATTTTTTTAGCCTTTAAACATAATTTTTTCTTTGAGCAATATTATATGCCACTCTATATATAAGTGGAGATTTACTTGAAATTATGCCACTCTATATATAAGTGGAGATTTACTTGAAATTATGCCACTCTATATATAAGTGGAGAGTCACTTGAAATTACGTCTACAGTCCCTTTAATATACTTAAAAACAACAACAACAACAACAACAACAACAACAACAACAACCATACTTTTCTAGGATTTCACTTAACAATTAAAAATCCCGAATCTGCAAAAATGTCAACCAAAAGTACCAAAAAAAGTTTTTGGTACTTTTAGTTGTTAAGATTTATAAAAAAAAAGAATTGCCTGTAAATTTATATTCACAATCTTTTCTTTACCCTAAACTCTCTAAATATAAAATACTTAAAAAGCATGATAAACAGGGTGAAATGGTAACGAATGTAATTGGATTCGGAAATTAGAATTCATATCATGGAAATCTACAATTCTTGACACATAATCAAAATATGAGGCATGAAACAAAGCAACAAAAGCTGATATTTTCACGCCCTATAATTTATTACGTTCCCCAGCCCTAAAGGAAAGGGTTAATAGAGGGGAATTTCCTTGACAACCCCCCTCCCCTCCCCTCCCCTCCCCATTTATCTGATAAGCGTTTAAAACTTGACAGATTGATAGCTTTAATCTAATAGGGGAAAAAATGTCATGTACAAATTGTACACAAGAAAGAGACTACGTACAGACCCCGAAATCTAAAAGAGTATCATTCAACGAAACTTCTGAGTTTCGTTTTTAAGATCTTAACATTTTTGTAGATTTTGATTTAAGAGATTCGAAAAAATTAAGAATATGAAGAAACTAAAAAAAACAATATTTCATAACAAAAATATTGATATCTACAAAACTGACTAACCCCATTCGTGAAACCCGGGTTCCAATACTGGTTTTCATAACGATACCCTGTCTAAAAATTTGGGCTCAGAGCCCAAAACTTAAGACATAGTATCGTAATGAAACCTAGTTTCAGAAATCTGGTTTCACAAATTGGGTCATGCAGTTTTGCTAAGAAATATTATTTCACGTGGTTTCACTCCCTACTTGTTTTCTGATTTATTAAATTAAAATCTGCGCAAATGTATAGACCCCAAGCAGTAAACTCGGGAGTTTCGTTCAAATATACAAACTCTCTTACATTTCTAGTTCAGGGGGTTACTTAAGATATTTAAATAAACTTCGGAAGGAATTGCCAGGTTCTTCTGAATGGACCAAATTACCTTAGAATATCAAAAACAAGCTAAAAACATTCCCGCGAGGTTCTCCCGGCCGAGTTCCTCATTCAAATTTGAGGCAAATCGATCAAGGGGTTCATGAGTTCTGATCGGAATACAATCAAACAAACAGACAAACAGACAAACAGAGATTTCCAATTTTTTTGTATATAAATCTTTTTTGCATTTTTTAGCAAAATTTTCTAGTATTCCTACAGATTAAACCATATTAAATATGCATTTTCCTGTTTCATTTTTTAACAGAAAGTTATCAAAAATTTAATATATCCTGATAATGTAGGACTGCAACAATCTATTTGATATCTAAAACCATTTCACCAAAATCTGCAATGCTCTGTTCTGCATCATTCTCTCAGATATTCTGTATTCTACGTATCCTTCTATCCTAGATCTGTAATCTTCTATCCTAGATCTGTATCCTTCTATCCTAGGTCTCCTAGATCTGTATCCTTCTATCCTAGGTCTGTTATCTTCTATCCTAGATCTGTATCCTTCTATCCTAGATCTGTATCCTTCTACACCCGGCACTTAAGCCAGTAATACATAATGCATAATACAAATACATAATACATAATATATAATATATAATACATAATACATAATACATAATACATAATACATAATACATAATACATAATACATAATACATAATACATAATACATAATACATAATATATAATATATAATATATAATATATAATACATAATATATAATACATATATTTAGCTATGCCTGAGCCTGTATTTAAATTTAAAGAATAAAGAAAGAGAAAAAACAGATTGAATGCTTCAAACAAAAATAACTCAAATTTCTTTAATCTTGAGTTTGTGTGCCAGAGGCTTTAACTTCGGAGTTTATCATTTAGTCTTGTCAGTCTTTTAGCTCGTATTCTTTGTTAAATTTTAGAACTATAAATAAACTTGGATTAATGTGGAATATTTTATTTGAAAAGATATAAGGAATAATTTGAATTAGAGTTTGAGACAAGTGTCATGTTAGAATATTCAAGATGACAATCATTCAGCTTAATTTTGGTAATTACTGTATTTAAGATTTTCATCTGCAAAACACCACAGTCACGTGATAAGGAGACCGACTGGAAATTCACGTAAAACTAACGACAACAAATTGTATCCTGACTGTATCGGAAAATTTTCAATCATAGTTTTATCCCTTATTCTAAATTGGAAAAAATAACCGTAAGAGACCATTTATATTTGAATATTTAAAATAGAAAACCAGCAAAAAAGTATAAAATAGCAAATCCGAAAAGTCTATATTTAATGTATAAAAATAGGTTCTGAAGTTGAAGACTTGCTGGACTTATAACCAGGACTTCTAGTTTACCGTGAATTCCCTCAGTAACTATTTACTCCGTGTGCTAGGCCCGTGGGTATCTTTCTTCTATACTAAATGATAATGTTTAAGGAAAACATTAACGAACATAATTTGATAAAGAAGAGAATTTATTAAATAATGAATAGTACTCTGACAATAGATATTTACTGCATGAATAGTGTGTAATGAATAATGAATATACATCGAAATATGTAAACAATATTTATGCACATTCAATACAATGATAAAGTTACAATTGAATAAAATATAAATTCTTATTAATAATGTATGAGGAGCTTTTCTTATACCTCTTTCTTAATCAAGTTTTATTTCATATTTATTTGATTTAAAAAATTGATATAGCTGGCTGTAGTGGCGTTTATTGAGGGAATCTGTAACTAAGTAAGGAGAAATTTCTTTGAATTTTTATAGATTCCACGGGCAACGTTGGGCACTTCAACTAAAATCAGAATTTAATGCCTCGCGTGGGTAAACTGTGGGATTAACTATGACTATGAATAATAAATACCTCGCGTGGGTAAACTGCGGGATTAACTATGACTATGAATAATAAATAGCTCGCGCGGGTAAACTGCAGGATTAACTATGACTATGAATAATAAATAGCTCGCGTGGGTAAACTGCGGGATTAACTATGACTATGAATAAAAAATACCTCGCGCGGGTAAACGGCGGGATTAACTATGACTATGAATAATAATATAAACCTCGGCTACGCCGGGTTCTCTAGCGTATAGTTTATACGATTTAGAGGGAATAAGATAAAAAGGAAGAAGAATGCGTGTCGAGGGAGTTCAGTGTGGGTAAGACGAATTATGAAAAAGATTAAAGGGACTGTTGCGTAATTTCAAGTGATTCTCAATGAAAATAAGGCAATGCCTGATTCACAACGGTACTTCGACTTTGAATACTTTGACTGTTTATCAGATAGAGAGATCTTTTTGTTTAAACATATGGAAACCCACTTGAATTTCTCTAAAACGCTATGCTGTTGACTTGCGTAACTCTAAATTAGATCGACTGTTCTACGTTAGCAGCATTTTCAAACATTCAAAAGTGAATTTTTTATTTTCTGTCACTTTTAGAAAGGGATATTTTCGACATTTTGATAAGTCAAAGGTTTAAAGGCACCGTTGTGAATCGGGATGTTTCTCTTTAAAAGGAAGTTCATTTGAAATTACGTTAACAGTCCCTTTAAGCCTAAGAGAACCCTACTGTTTATTCCATGAAGGAAAACTGTTCTCAATATTTTAAAAATTTGACAAATTATCCCTTTGAGAAACAACAGATCTGCTTTGGAACATGGTGGCCAGCAAATGGGGCAAAAGAAATGGTTGGAATCTATATACCAGAGAGTGACTTGGCTTGAGTTTGGTGGGTTAAGTGACCTAGGTTGGGTTTCTCCAGGTTATTTGGAGGCCTGGGTGCACTGTGCCAAAGAACAAGGAAACTACTCAATCCAATTTCTCCCGCAGATTAATAATTGTAAATCCTGTCAGGAATATTCAATGAGATATTCATTCCTCAATCCTCATCCTTTCCCCTCTCATCATGGTTATTTTATTCTTATCTAGCTTCATCCTCTTTTCATCCTCATTCTTATCTAGTTTCATCCTCGTTTCATCCTCATTCTTATCTAGTTTCATCCTCGTTTCATCCTCATTCTTATCTAGTTCAATCCAATTTTCATCCTCATCCTTTTTCTTATCTAACTTCCTCCACTTTTTGTATCCTCATCCTCATTCTTATCTAACTTCATCCTCCCTTTATCCTTTCATCCTCATTCTTATCTAAATAGCTTCATCCTTATTTTTATCTAGCTTTATTCTCATCTTTATTCTTATCTAGCTTGATCCCCAACCTCATTCTTATCTAGCTTTATCCTCATTCTTTTCTAGCTTTATCTTCATCCTCATTCTTATCTAGCTTTATCCTCATCCTCATTCTTATCTAGCTTTATCCTCATCCTTACTCTTTTCTAGCTTTATCCTCATCCTTATTCTTATCTAGCTTTATCCACATCTTATTTTAATCTAGCTTTATCCTCATCCTCATTCTTATCTAGCTTTATCCTCATCCTTATTCTTTTCTAGCTTTATCCTCATCCTTATTCTTATCTAGCTTTATCCACATCTTATTTTAATCTAGCTTTATCCTCATCCTCATTCTTTTCTAGCTTTATCCTCACCCTTATTCTTATCTAGCTTTATACTCATCCTTATTTTTATCTAGCTTTATCCTCATCCTTATTCTTTTTCTGCTTTCTCCTCTCTTGATCATTTCATTTTCATTCTTATTTAGCTTCATCCATATTTTTAACTAGCTTCATATTCTTTTCATTCTCATTCTTATCTAACGTCATCCTCATTTTATTCTCATTTTAATTTAGCTTCATCCTCATTCTTATCTAGCTTAATCCTCTCTTTATCTTCATCCTCATTCTCATTCTTTATTACCTCTTCATCCTAATCCAAATCCTGATCTATTTCCAATCTGATAAGACCTAAGCCAACATTTGGTTGAGCAAGCTTTACCACAAAAATTGAAATTATTTTGTTTTACCTTTTGATGAGTTTTCTACAGTTTTAACTTATAGTTACAAGCAAATTCATTTCATGGGGATGGGGTTTAATCACATGACAACCACAGCCATCGAGAAAATTGAAAGATTTTTTGTGAAAATTTTGGAAGGAATGAAACTTTTGAATATGCTCATTTTTGAAGACATATATTACTTTGTTGTGTTAGGAAATGAACTGTTTTCTGTTAATGGTTGTTTAAGTGGTGTATGTATGGTGTATAAGAATGTATGATGATGCATATAAGCAGCTTGCCAAGCATACAGGCCAAATCTACACGTTCCCTTCCAACCTCATATTTCATGCACCTTGACTTCACATAGTATATCACCTAATGTTCTTCGGTCATATTCATCTCATATAATGATTCATATTGTGTAAAATCCCGCTTTTCCGTCTAAAGTCTGAATATATGGAAATTGACTGTACAACCTGTCCTTCAAAGGTTTGAATAGAAGTCAGTAAGGTATTTGAAATGAACCGGGGTGTACAATGCGGTATCCTATATTAGTTCAAGTTCAACAAGCTTCACAAGTTCACTGTGATTTAAAAGTTGCAAGCTCTTAAGCAAAAATCGATAAGAATTTTGACATTTACTTCTTTAAACCAAAGATAACAACAAGTGCTTTATAGTGCTTAAAGGAATTGAGTTTTTGTCATAAACTCTAATGTTCTTATCCATATATCTTTGCATTTGATTGTCGGAGACCTTAGATATTTCAAACTATGAATCATTTTAGATCAAATAATGATAGTTTGAAATATCAAAGGTTTACACTATCAGGTTAAAAAGATATGGCGATTGTAAAATTATAATTTGTGGCAAAAACTCAGTTCCTTTACATGTAAAAGTTGCAGAAAAAGCATAAGTGAGTTAGAGTGGTAAAATCAACGAGTAGGCTGAATCTATGTGACATCTTACGAGATACTCCTGTAAATGAGTTATATATTTATGTGTCCGAAAAATTATTTTTTTAAGTTAGAAATCTGGAATAGAAATTTATTTTCTCACAAAGTAAAGGTATTCATTTTTTGCCACAAAACTCGGATTTTCTGACCAAGATTTTTAACCAGATGTAGTAGACCTCTTATAATTCAAACTATGAATTATAGATAAAGGGATTAAATACTCAGAGTTTGTACAAAAACTTCTTCTTAGTTTGACCGTTCTTGCCGGAATAGAATAAATGCTGTTAGTGCACACTGCACAGTGGATTGTTATTTAATTCCTAAAATCATGTCATAATTTATGTCGAAGAAGAGTGTATGTTGGTGTGTGTGTGAGTATGAAAGGAAATTAGTCCTATATAAATCTAATTATACTCATATTAAGGGTAATTAAACTATTTATAATTAGAACATTCGTAGACATCAGACACTAGACTTCCAGTCAAACTATTGACATCAGACACTAGACTTTCAGCCAAACTATTGACATCAGACATTAGACTTCCAGTCAAACTATTGACTTCAGACACTAGACTTCCAGTCAAACTATTGACACCAGACATTAGACTTCCAGTCAAACTATTGACATCAGACATTAGACTTCCAGTCAAACTATTGACTTCAGACACTAGACTTCCAGTCAAACTATTGACATCAGACATGCATCAGACACTAGACTTTCAGTTAAACTATTGACATTAGACACTAGACTTTCAGTCAAACTATTGATATCAGACACCAGACTTTCAGTCAAACTATTGACATCAGACACTAGACTTTCAGTCAAACTATTGATATCAGACACTAGACTTTAAGTCAAATAGACTATTAAAAATTTAAATTTTGACAATTGGAATTAGTCACATAAGTTTACTATATAAAGACTATCGGTCTGGTATCTGCAGATATAAATCACAAAACACAATGCTTGAAAATGCTTGAAAAGGTTTTAAGTAAGGGAAAGATATCTATCTCCCTTTAATAGAGTAGAATTATATATTATACATTATATTATTATAAAATGTATTGTAAAGTTTTGGAGAGCAACTGATAAAATATATTACAATATCCTTCCCGAGGAGAAACATAACATATCACAAAACTATTGACATGTATTTTGTCATTGCAGGTTGTGTTGCCATTTTTACACTTTTTAGACTTTAGAGAAATTATTAGTCGTGATAAAGATTACAACCTTTAAACATTGGATATGAAATAACAGATTTTTTCTTTTGGGAAATAACAATAGTAGATAGTAGACATGTAGTATATAGGAAGGTGATAGTAGATATAGTGAATAGTATATCGTAGAAAGTAGATAGTAGATAGTAGATAGTAGATAGCAGATAGTAGATAGTAGATAGTGGATAGTAGATTGTAGATAGTAGATAATAAATAGTAGATAGTAGATAGTAGATAATAGATAGTAGATATTAAAGTAAAAATGTAATGTAATAAAGCATTATCTGCAGTTGATAGGATTTTGCTACTGTATTTAGTTTATTCACAGTTACATACAAACATATAAAAGCACTTTAATGCCAATACAATGTTATCCTACTCACATAGCAACCAATAACAAATATAAAATCAAAATATATAAAGAGACTGTTAACGAAATATCATGTTATTCTATAACCGCATGAAAATACTCAAAAAAGTAAAAAACAATAAAATCCCCCCACCCCCAAAATAATCTAATTTTGCCTAACATTTTTCGCTCTAAATCCTTAAAGTTCTTTAAATCTAGACAAATTGAAGGTGCAAACCTTTTCTTAGAAGTATAGAACACCCGTTTGCGTTAATATAATTAGAAGTGTGTGTGTATGTCACGGATGTGCTAGACATTTATCCTTTTAACGAGAGGATTTTTACAAAACACATTTAATAATAATAATAATAATAAGCTGAAAGGCCGGCGTTGCCTGTGAAAAAAGAGACTATTTTTGAAAAAAAAAATTTTGAATTTTTTTTAGTCCAATCGGTCCAGCCGTTTGGCCGGCTATACGCAAAATATATATATATGAATGTCTTGTTTTATTATAGAAGATAATAATAAAAGAATCAATTAGCTAAATTGTGGGGTGTTGCTATGGTTTGGTGTCACACTAGGAAAATGTAAACAAAAACAACTTAAAGAAACTATGGCCTGAAATAATAAGCTTTCACTCTTTTTCATAAACTTTAATAACTTAAGTATCCACAACATAATTTGTCAATATGGATAGAATATAAGAATATATGGACAAAATGACTAAAAAAGGGCATCCATAGATAAAATGGATAAAATGGATGGAATATGTTGATATGTGGAATATTTGAAGATACTGGCAGTTAAATGTGTGGAATATGTGAAATGGAATATGATCAAGAAAATGTGAATATATGTATAGAATATGTGAATATATGGATAGAAAATCTGAATGTATGGATAGAATATGTGAATAAATACGGATAGAACATATGAATATATAGATAGAATATATGAATATATGGATAGAATATGTGAATATATATGGAAAGAATACGTGAATATATGGACAGAATATGTTAATATATGGATAGAATATATGAATATATGGATAGAATATGTGAATATATGGATAGAATATGTGAATATAAACTATGAAAAGTTGGAAAGAAAGTGTAAATATTTGGATAGATAAGTTTGCTCTGAAGGATTTTTGAAAAGTTAAAATTCTAAAAATAAAACTTTTAAAATAAATATCGAAGATTTACAATATATTTGGATCTAAATAAAATTCCTTTTCGATCAATTCAGTAAAGCTTACAAAAAATTCCAAAACTTTTTGAAATACGAATTCATTTTTTTTAGGCTTTCGAGCAACAATCAGGTTTATTTTGACTTTTGTAATTAAACATGGTTTAATCAAGTTGGAGATTTTTCTGGATATTTAAAATTGTTTAAAGATATTTCTCAACATGACACAAAAATGATAAACAAGTCCTGCTGGTGCATGCAATTCTCCCAGAAAAAGTTAAAAATGGAGAAACAAAATCAAACACGCTTTTAAAAAAATTGTGCTTCTTTGTTTCTTTTTCTTCATTCTCACTTCCTTTTCCTTCGCCTCCTTCCCCCTCCTTCCCCCTCCTTCCTCCTCCATCCCCCTCCTTCTACCTCCATCCCCTCCATCCCCCTCCTTCTACCTCCATCCCCTCCTTTCCACCTTACCCTGTCCTCCTCTCAACCTGTTATACTCAGATAAACTTTGAACTGATAATCAACCCAATCAAACTTGATCCCAATCTTCTAGGATAAGTTGTTTGAAGCTAATCATTATACTGGATACCAAGGATACCGTAGTAAGCAATCCTTTATTATACCCAGGATACTCTATTAACCAATCCTTTATTAGACCAAGGATACCGTAGTAACCAATCCTTTATTATACCCAAGATACTCTATTAACCAATCCTTTATTATACCAAGGATACCGTAATAACCAATCCTTTATTAGACCAAGGATACCGTAGTAACCAATCCTTTATTATACCAAGGATACCATAGTAACCAATCCTTTATTACACCAAGAATACCGTAGTAACCAATCCTTTATTATACCCAGGATACTCTATTAACCAATCCTTTATTATACCAAGGATACCGTAGTAACCAATCCTTTATTATACCAAGGATACCGTAGTAATCAATCCTTTATTATACCAAGGATATCATAGTAACCAATCCTTTATTATACCAAGGATATCATAGTAACCAATCCTTTATTATACCAAGGATACCGTAGTTACCACTGCTTTATTAGACCAAGGATACCGTAGTAACTAATCCTTTCTTAAACCAAGGATACCGTAGTAACCAATCCTTTCTTAAACCAAGGATACCGTAGTAACCAATCCTTTATATAACCTATATAACTGTAATCCTTTATTATAACAAGGATCCCGTAGTAACCAATCCTTTATTAAAGCAAGGATACCGCAGTAACCAATCCTTTATTAGACCAAGGATACCGTAGTAGCCAATCCTTTATTAGACCAAGGTTACCATTGTAACCAATCCTTTATTAAACCAAGGATACCGTAGTAACCACTCCTTTATTATACCAAGAATACTGTTGTTACAAACATGGGTTTACTGTATTGTCTAGCGGAAGGTTTTTGTCACAACAGAACAGATTTGTATTGATTTATTTTCTTCGGATATTACTATATATAACTCTACTAAAACCTACCCACTCCACAAACCCAGCCTTGAATATAAATATTTCTTGGAATAAGAACTGTATTAAGGAATAGGAACTGCATCTAGGAATAGGAACTGGTTCTTGGAATAGGAGCTGTATCTAGGAACAGGAACTTGTTCTAGGAATAGGAACTGCATCTAGGAATAGGAAGTGTATTTAGGAATAGGAACTGTATCTAGGAATAAGAACTGGTTCTAGGAATAGGAACTGTATCTAGGAATAGGAACTGAATCTAGGAATAGGAACTGTATCTAGTATTGGAAACTGTATCTTGAATATGTACCGTATCTAGGAATAGGAACTGTATCTGGGAATTTAACTAGAAATTTTAACTGTTTCTAGGAATAGGAACTGTATCTGGGAATGTATCTAGGAATAGGAAGTGTTTCTAGGAAAAGGAAGTGGTTCTCGGAATAGGAATTGTATCTAGAAATAGTAACTGAATCTTTGAATAGAAACTGTATCTGGGAATTTAACTAGAAATTTTAACTGTTTCTAGGAATAGGAACTGTATCTGGGAATGTATCTAGGAATAGGAAGTGTTTCTAGGAAAAGGAAGTGGTTCTTGGAATAGGAATTGTTTCTAGGAATAGAAAATGTATCTATGAATCGCTGTTTAGGAATAGGAATTGGTATTTAGGAGTAGGATATGTATCTAGGGATAGAAACTGTATCCTAGGATAAAGAATAGAAATGTTAAAATTAGATTTGACTGGAGGAGAAGGGATGGGATTGTTTTGGTAAAGTTGTATCTAGATATAAACACATATATTCCATTTTATCCAAATATACAAATACATCATTCTTGTATATATTTTTCATTCTTAGAGACAATTTTCTATTTTCAAACGTCATGTCGGGATTCACTTATTTTTAGTTACTTCAATGCACAAAAATTGTATTTTTTTCGCAGGTTTAATGGAAATGTAATGCATTATGTTATTATATCTACTTACAGAATGATTTGTTATCTTACTAATGATAATAACTAGCAATAACAATATCTTTCTAATTACTGACTTTAGCAATGTACCATCTTGCTCAATACTGACATAATAATGTACCATCTTGCTCAATACTGACATAATAATGTACCATCTTGCTCAATACTGACATAATAATGTACCATCTTGCTCAATACTGACATAATAATGTACCATCTTGCTCAATACTGACATAATAATGTACCATCTTGCTCAATACTGACATAATAATGTACCATCTTGCTCAATACTGACATAATAATGTACCATCTNGTACTATCTACCTATCTATTGACATAATAATGTACTATCTACCTATCTATTGACATAATAATGTACTATCTACCTATCTATTGACATAATAATGTACTATCTACATATTAAATTGACATAACTATATAGTTCTGTGCTTCTTACTTCTTCTCATAATTAAGTTACTTCAACTTTTATCATTTTAATCCGTTTTGATAGGAAAGTTAATTTTGTTAGTATTTGCAGGATAAAAAGTTTAAATTCTTTTTCTCTATGATTTTATAAGAAAATATAATGGGATATATTAAAGATTTTCTTTAATATTTAGGAAAAAATTTCCTTTTTAGTTCAGCTGTATCATTAATAATCTTTCCATTTTTTAATTCGACATTTTCCAACAAGGTTCATATTGTCTTACCTCTTGGCTTGGATACCCTGAGCTCCTACAGTCACAAGAACAACCACAATCCTTATCTGATGCTTTAGGATCTACATAGGGAGGAGGAGATGATGGCATACTAGCTGCACAACTGGAGAATCGAGCCATGCCGGACGGAGAACTGTTCCTGGGCATAGTAGCGTGCTTCTCGTGCCTTGGGTTCGGAGATTTATTTCTTGGCATGGTTGAATGATGAGGAGGAGAAAGTGTCTGAGCAAGAGGAGAATCCTGATCCCTTAATCCTACGCCGGAGAAAACAGAATGCGAGGTAGATCTTCCCTTCTCGTTGTAAACCCCGTGTATAGGGTTGGAGTAGGAATCTCGGCAGTAATGATGAGTCGGGGGTTCTAGAGAGGAGGGTGATATGTCCGTCCAATCCCTTTTCCGATCTGATCCGACTTTTGGAAGTTTGAGAGGGATTGAGGTGGGTTGAGGAGGGATTGCTCGTTGATAAAACGGATCCAATCCGCTGTCCACGGTATCAGTTTTATTATCTAAAATCCCAGATCTGGACGGTTTTCTACTCAGCTCCAAGGTTGGATTGTCCTGTCCTGGTACAAGATCAATACTTCGAATCTCTAGTGTTGGACTGTGGTGCACGGAGAAATCATTAAACTCATCCTTTCTTTCAGATTTTCTCTTTCTGGAATCTTTCTCCTTTTGGTGAGAGGATTTGATGTGCTTTAAAATATCTGATGATTTGCTAGACCTGGATTTGTGACCAGACTTCTTGTCTTGTTTCTCAAACTCCTCCAGGAGTTTCTCCTTCAACCATTCCTTCTCGTGTCTAGAGTACTGGGGAGATTCAGGTTCATTCTCGTCCCCGGAGATACAATCCTGGCGACTACAATCTCGAGACTTATCTGGACTTCGTGTCCTCGTTCTTCCTCTTTTCTTACTTTTACTTTCCAGTTCATAATATTCTCTTCTTGATTTCCTACTTGGTTTGGCAGACTCATCCCGTCCCCGCGGTTTAACGGGATCTTCTAATTTTCGGTTGGGCTTCTCCGATTCCATTTTTCTTAAGGATTTGACCGGTTCCTCTGGATTCCATCCTGGTTTCACCAGTTCATCAAGCATATCGGAGCTAATATCTTTCTTTACTCTTCCAATATCCTTCCTAGTTGAATCTCCATTGATATGAGTGTGAAGGGTTGTTTCAATCTTTTCCTTCCTTTCCATTTTTGCTACAACTGGAGTTCCTTTTTGCTCCTGGAGTAATTTTTCAGTTAAAAACCTGAACTCTCGGGCATCCACCTCAATAGGACGACGCCTAGGATTCCTTAAAAGGTTCAAAACTTCCACTGAATCTGTATTTGTAGTTCTTTCATCGTACATTGGACGCGATTCACTTTTGGTCCTTGACCTGGTCTGAACTCCACTTTCACTAGTTTTAATCTCAGATACTCTTTCTATCACTGGCTCAGGGTCTAGTTCAAGATCCCGTCGCGGGGACCTATCCTGAGATATCACTTGTCTCTCCCGACCTAGATATTCCATGTTCTCACCTTGATATGAGTTTTGCTCCAACACCTTCTGGCTTAATCCCTCAACCCCATTCCGGGAGGTTTCACTTCGGGATTTATCCCGAGGAAACCTACTTTTTAATTCCTGCTGAACATCCTGCACAGGGAGAATAATATTATTTTCGGACAAAAAATAAAATTATTGCCCCCTAAAAATATAATTTTTAATGACATTTTTTGGTCTTAAGTCAGACAGCTTTGGTTTACTATTGGTTTCCAATGGCAATAATCTCAATTTATACCCAATTCTGGGTTTTGAAATTATAATCTATTTTTGTATAAAAATACATAATTTCCCCAGTTGCCATGGGCTACTTCTAGAGGGGGGATATTTAAATTATAAAAATTTGATAATTATTACTCCTTCCTTATAATACTGTTGATAATGCAGGGGTTTCTGATGAGAATCTGGGTCGGGTTTTACAGAGTTCCGTAGTTCAGGAGTTAGGTCGGGTTTCAAATTTGTTTTCGGTCCAGATTGGTCAGATTTGGCAATACTTCTATTGCCGGGTGAAAGGTCATGTTTGATATAGCTCCGGGTCCCGGGGGAAAGGTCAGGTTTACCAATGGTTCGAGTATCAGGGGACAAGTCGGGTTTTATGTAGCTCTTAACAGGACTGGTTCCATGCTCTAGGATATATTTTCATTTTACCACTGGGTAAACATTAATAAATCTTTCTTTATAGATTTACAGATATATGCACTACAGTTTACAGATAGATATAGATAGATAAAAGATGGAAAAGATAAATACATGAAAAGATATAAATAGATTATTGAAACAAAACTAGTGAACAAGGTTTAGCCATTTTCCACAATTTTTTTCTAAAATGCATTTTCCCAAATGTCAATTGAGTAGAAATTTCCACATTTTATATGACACATATTATTTATTTTATATATTATATATACTAAATATTTTTTATTACAGGAAAGGACTTTTGTTAACTTATCTTTTTAATTATGCCTTTGGAAAAGACACTTGAAAAAATGCCCTTGGGAAAAGTCCCTTAAAAAATGCACTAGGGAAAAGTAACCAAAAAAATGCCATTGGGAAAAGTCACTTGAAACAATGCCCTTTGTAAATGCACTTAAATTAATGCTCTTGGGAAAAGTCACTTAAAATAACGCACATGGAAAAAGTCAATAAAAATGATTCCCTTGGGGAAAGTCACTTATAATAATGCACTAGGGAAATTTACTTGAAAAATGTCCTTTGGAAAGGGCCTAATATCGTAAGGTCTCTTTGATTGTTTTTCAACTTAGGTTGAGATGGCCTTCTGAATGTAGAATGCAAGATGCACTTCTAAATTGTTGAAAGAAACTTAGAGTAGATTTAAACAAATCTTTATCATTTTAAATCCTAGAACTGAAGAAGTATTTTTAAACTTTCGATAAATCTGTTTTCTGGTTTCAGTGAAATTATAGAAAACAGATTGTTTCATCTAAACCTTGAGAAACCTCCTGACCAGTTCTTGGTTTGGACATTATACTAGCAAGGATTCCAAAGATATTTTACTCCAGGTGACTGTATATATAGATGGAGTAAACTATATAGATGGATCTTACTCCAGGAGTGAACTGTATTAATGGATCCTACTCTAGGTACCAGGAGTAACTTGTACAGATGGATCCTACTCCAGGAGTAAACTGTATGATGGATCCAACTTCAGGAGTAACTTGTACAGATGGATCCTACTCCAGGAGTAAACTGTATAGATGGATCCTACCCCAGGAGTGAACTGTATTGATATATCCTACTCCAGGAGTAAACTGTATTGATGTATCCTGCCCCAGGAGTAAACTGTATGAATCCTACTCCAGGATAAACTGTATTGATGTATCCTACCCCAGGAGTAAACTGTATTGATAAATCCTACTCCAGGAGTAAACCGCAGATATTTTACTCCAGGTAACCGTATATATAGATGGAGTAAACTGAATAGATGGATATTACTATGGGTACCAGGAGTAAACTATATAAATCCTACTCCAGGAGTAAACTGCATAGATGGATCCTACCCCAGGAGTAAACTGTATTGATGTATCCTACTCCATGAGTAAATTGTATAGATGGATCCTACCCCAGGAGTAAACTGTATAGATGTATCCTACTCCAGGAGTAAACTGTATAGATGGACCCTACCCCAGGAGTAAACTGTATAGATGGATCCTACTCCAGGAGTAAACTATATAGATGAATCCTACTCCAGGTGTAAACTGTATAGATGGATACTATTCAGGAGTAAACTGTATAGATATATCCTATCCCAGGAGTAAACTGTATAGATGTATCCTACTCCAGGTGTAAACTGTATAGATGGATCCTACCCCAGGAGTAAACTGTCTAGATGGATCCTACTCCAGGAGTAAAGTGTCTAAATGAATGCTACTCTATAGTTTCCAGTTGTAGAATGTATGTGTGTATGCTCAAGGTATGAACAAGAGAAAAGTAGAGTACATAAATGGAATTCGTGATAAACACAAAGTAAGATATCGGAATTGATTCTTTGCCACGCACTCAAATTTTTAATCCCTTTATCTTTGCTGACGGATGGCATAAACCTTTGATATTTCAAACTTTGTTTATTTGATATAACAGATTTCATAACTTGAAATATTCAAGATCTACAGCATTAGATTAAAAAGATATAAAAATGAGAAAATCAGAGTTTGTGACAAAGTCTTAATTCCTTTGTAACTTTAAATTGGACGATGATTTGCTGGTTCAAACAAAGTTCTAGCATGTTAGGATACTTTCATAAGAGATTATTTATGGAGGTAAATGAAATTCCCTTGTTTATAAACGGAATGATGGTTTCTTTCTTGCAATCTTGAAGAACTGTCTTCATTGTTATAATCCTGTATATTGGAACCATGTATATGCTCCGAGTTAGATCCTTGAACCCTGGATCCTCGTGGATACTCCGGGTGGGTGAAATGCATCCTGGACCCGTGTCCAGGTTCAGGGTTCATCATGTGAGATCTAGTCACATGTCCGTCCTGACTAGGACTTAGTGGAGACATTCTTAATCCTTTTACAGGACTCTCCTCCCTTCTCCCATCTCTGTCCTCCCGTCTCCCATCTCGCTCCTCCCTTCTCCCATCTCTATCTTCCCTTCTCCCATCTCGCTCCTCACGTCTCCCATCTATTTCATCTCTTGTTTCCCCTTGTTCTTCTCTTTTCCGACTTTTACTCCTGAGAGGACATATATATATTCTAGCTTAGAACTAAATTTTACTCCTGAGAGGACATATATATATATTCTAGCTTAGAACTAAATTTTACGATGCATTTGCCCCAACTATAAAAGAATTACTTGCCTCAAAGTTTGATTTTCTAATCCCCATATCTTTGCAACCAGATAGTGTAAACTTTGGATAATTCAAATTCTAATTTTCTAATTTTCTAATGCTTTTATCTTTGAACCCTAATGTCGTAAACTTTTGATATTTTTAAACAATAAATTCTGCTAGATTTAATTGTCCAAAGAAATTCAGTCTTTGCCATAAACTTGAATTTTCTAATTCTTATATCTTTCCAACAAACCTTAGATATATCAAACTTAAATTATTTATTCTAACAGAACTCATTGTTTGAAACATCTAAGGTCTACGACATTAGGTTGCAAAGGTATAGGGATTAGAAAATTAGAGTTTGTGGCAAAGACTCAATTCCTTTACAATATCAAAGGTTTGCAAATAAGAGTTTAATACAAGTGATAATCGCTAATGAGGACAACCGCAGTATTAATTCCAAATAGATCAGAAATAATTAAAACCTGACTAGGCAGTATGCATTGATGCTTTTTAAATAATTTATATTTTTTAACTGAAATATAACACTTTGGCAAGTATTCATAAGCATCCTTTGAATTAGGGTTTCTGAGAATTTCGGAAATTTTAATGGATTGATAAAAACTAATTTGGTTGAAATAATTCCTCGAAACTTGATTTGGTTCCAGCATTATTTATCTATAAAATTTTCAGTAATAAATATAAAATATCAAAATATTCTTTTCGTTTAAATTTAACTAAGTTTAAGTACTAGCAGTTTCATCATGTCAGGATGAAAATTCTTACAAACTCCGCTTGAAAACCAATCAGGATTTTTCCAATTACTTCTTTCCATCAAACTCAAACTAAAAACAACCACATCGCCGTTTTAAATAGGTAGAAGTCTATCGCTATAAAAGAAATACAAGTGAGCTGGTATGGTAAACCCAAAAAAGCATGTGTGACACTTCAAAAACAACGCGGTCTAAAATCTTATGCGTAACTTTCATAGTTATCTAAATATCTGTCTGATGCTAATGATATATTTATCCTATCCTATGATGATTATGATTATGATGATGACGGTGTGGTTCATGTTGACCATGTCTATGATTCTTCACATTCCTCTCCTCCACTCTATTTAAATCAAACCGTTAAAAAAAAGAAAAAAAATTTAAAAAATTGTCGGCTGAAGATGAAAGCACAAAAAAACAGCACACAAAAAATCTACCAACTTAAATTGCCTTCAAAAAAGAGGAAAAGAATTGATTACTCGCAACAATTTATTGTTGCAAAGATATAAGGATTACTGTAAAGCGAGTAATTAGTTTTTTTTTCTTTATAATTATAAACACAGTGTTCAATTACTAAAGTTTTTAATTCTCATTTATTACGAAACAATGAAAGACATAATTAAGTGAACTTTGGATATTTATTCTTACTGTAGGTCTGAAAATTAAATTCTTCAATTTCCAAACTAGAAAATGATGATATCTTACACATTATTCATCAAGATTTAAAGAGTTGATTTAACAATCAAACTTGTCATGCTATTGTTGAAAGTTAGCCAGGAAAATCTTGAAACTTTTTTGTAAACCTATTTCTATCTTGAAATACCTTATTCAGGATTTTCCAAATTATTGTGTGCACTGGAGTTGAAAACCTTTTCAAACTTGAATACATCGATATATAACTTCCGCTTAGAATTTATTATACAGGGGGTTTTAGAAAAGTGTATTTTTTTCCAAAATTGTGTGTTGACCAGAATAGAGGTAGTTTTGAGAATCACCAATAAGAAAGCCATTGTTACCGGTCACGGGGACAACTTAGATCTTTTTATTAATGTATATTTGCATAGATCTAACAAATACTTTTACATATAAAAAGATTTGATATTTCCTTCGCTTCATCTGTTTAAAAAAAGACTTGGTCTGGAGAGGAAACTGCTTATTTTTTGATTATCCATTATTTTGAAAAAGTTTCGCATAACTTTCTTAACGAAATTTAAAAAGACACTTTTATAAAAACAGCCTGTATATGTAGCTCCCTCTTATATATATTCTGCCCCGAATTAAAAAACGTTGAATAATATTAATATGAGCAGGAAATTATTAAACATGAATTACTTAAATCTTTTAACCCTATTAACCCTTTATTTTTTGCGATAACTCAAAAAGTTTTTGAGCTTGGAAGGTCAAACTGTCTGACTTTTCTAGCTAACACATACCCATCACTTAAGCTGGGCTTTTATACCTACTGCCTCAGTCCTCAGGCAAACTGCCTAAATGCCTTATTTTCCTATAACAGACTTAATCTATATTTAGACCTATTTAAAGTCATTGGATTTCAATATTTTATAGCTCTCAAAAAAGCCTATAACTAAAGTAAGCAGATTGCACAATTTTTGCAAAGAAATTTTGGACATATTATTGCACAACCGTTTTTAAAGGGAATTTGCACATTTTCAGTTTTTCTTAGAATACACATTTAAGTCTTAAAAATGTTGCAAATGTTTTTGCACATTTTAATTCGCTGGGTTAAGGGCTTTTCAAAAATGTATAATTTGTTGCAATTTGCGCAAATTTTTTTGCGAATTTTTTTACTTAATAACTAGATTTCGCAATAAATATTTGGATTTTTGCAAATGCCATTTTTGCAGATTATAGAAGCAGAGCCCAAGGGCTTTCCAAAAACGTATCAAATGTTACTTTGACATTTCAGGATTAAAAAGTTAGAGCTTGTGGCGAGTAATCAGATATTTTAGATCCAGGGTTACCCACAAAAGATGAGACTTCAGAGACGATTGTTGAGAATTTACAGTTTCTGTTTCTCTATATTTATAATTCCCTGCAACCGTAAAGGAACTGAATTTTTGCCACAAAATAGATTTTCTAATCCTTATATCTTTGCAACCCAAATCTGTAGACCTTTGACATTTCAAAGTTTGAATTCTGTTTGATAAAAGAGTCTCAGTTTGAAATAGTAAAGGTTTACACCATCATATATAAGGTTGTAAAGATATGGAGATGAAAAATTTGAGTTTGTGGCAAAGACTAATCATTGAATGAGCCATAAAAAAATTAAATTCAAGGCAGAAGATTTAATTCAACCTCAGAATCGTCTGATAGGATCATCCTGTGTGGGTAACCTTGTGTAAAAAATTTAAACAATATGATTCTCTCTCTATAATATACATTTTGCAAGACAAACGTGAACATCTAAATTTATAAGAGGAATAATAAAAAGACAAAACTAATAAAAATAATAAGTTGAAGTGTAAGATTGAGTAAATTGTGTTTTCTTAACAACTTGTCTGAATCTTTCTAAATCAGGGAAAGGAACTTGTAGTTTTATGGGAATATAAGAGGGGGCTTGGTTTATGTAAATACTTGTTGGGGTTGGAGTTTGGGTTATGAGAGGTGGCTAGCTAAAGTTATATTTCGCTTACAGTCCCTTTAAGAGAGGGGCTAGCTTAAGTTATATTTCGCTTACAGTCCCTTTAGAGAGGGGGCTAGCTAAAGTTATGTTTCGCTTACAGTCCCTTTAAGAGAGGGGCTAGCTAAAGTTATATTTCGCTTACCGTCCCTTTAAGAGAGTGGCTAGCTAAAGTAATATTTCGCTTACAGTCCCTTTAAGAGAGGGGGCTAGCTAAAGTTATATTTCGCTTACCGTCCCTTTAAGAGAGGGGCTAGCTAAAGTAATATTTCGCTTACAGTCCCTTTGAGAGAGGGGGCTAACTAAAGTTATATTTCGCTTTTACTCCCTTCAAGAGAGGGGATAGCAAAAGTTATATTTCGCTTACAGTCCCTTTAAGAGAGGGGCTAGCTAAAGTTATATTTTGCTTACAGTCCCTTTAAGAGAGAGGCTAGCTAAAGTTATATTTCGCTTACAGTACCTTTAAGACAGGGGCTAGCTAAAGTTATATTTCGCTTACAGTCCCTTTAGAGAGGGGGCTAGCTAAAGTTATATTTCGCTTACAGTCCCTTTAAGAGAGGGGCTAGCTAAAGTTATATTTCGCCTACCGTCCCTTTAAGAGAGGGTCTAGCTAAAGTAATATTTCGCTTACAGTCCCTTTAAGAGAGGGGGCTAGCTAAAGTTATATTTCGCTTACCGTTCCTGTAAGAGAGGGGCTAGCTAAAGTAATATTTCGCTTACAGTCCCTTTAAGAGAGGGGCTAGCTAAAGTTATATTTCGCTTACAGTCCCTTTAAGAGAGGGGGCTAAAGTTATATTTCGCTTACAGTCCCTTTAAGAGAGGGGCTAGCTAAAGTTATATTTCGCTTACAGTCCCTTTAAGAGAGGGGGCTAGCTAAAGTTATATTTTACTTACAGTCCCTTTAAGAGAGGGGGCTAGCTAAAGTTATGGCAATAAATATGAAAACTACAGGGAATTGAGGTTTATAAACTATTCATAGATAATTTCTCAACTAATCAAAGGAAATTAAACCGCACTTAAGTTTAGATCCAAATAGGTTCAAATTCAATCCATTCGAATATGAATATACATTCAAACGCAAAAACTCTCTTTTAATTGAAGAAACTGGTTTGAAAATATAGCGTATATTGTCCCACTGAAAAGTATTTTGAATGTCAATAATCGTGAATTTGGCTGTTATTCAAATGCTCTCAACCCCCCCCCCTCAAACTTTAACAACAAAAACATTAACCTCAAAGCAAAACTTTGATTTTAAAAGACATCTCCCTACTCATATTCAACCCCTTTCATAGAAAAAACATTCCCTATAAACCAAAAATATGCAATATTTAAGGGTTGGATTTGTTTCCTTGGCATTGTTACATGAGGGTGTGTGTATATATCTGTTGGAGGAGTAGGGTAGGATAGTCTTCAACCCGTCTCCTCTCCTTCTCCGGGATCTAAACAGAATACAGGTTACTATATCTGCTGGAGGAGTAGAGGATAGTCTTCAACCCGTCTCCTCTCCTTCTCCGGGATCTAAACAGAATACAGGTTACTATATCTGCTGGAGGAGTAGGATAGTCTTCAACCCGTCTCCTCTCCTTCTCCGGGATCTAAACAGAATACAGGTTACTATATCTGCTGGAGGAGTAGAGCACGACAGTCCTAAACCCGTCTCCTCTCCTTCTCCGGGATCTAACGCAGGTTATTATATCTACTGGAGGAGTAGGGTTGAATAGTCTTTAACCCGTCTCCTCTCCTTCTCCGGGATCTAAACACGACAGAAGGTCAAAACTTTTGTATGGTTAATCCATGGATCAAGCAGTTAGCTGTTGTCCGCAGAGGATTAAAATAATTTCTTGATCTTGTACATCCCGTAGTCAGAACCCTTCAGGGATATCCCGTATTCATAACCCTGCAGGGATATCCCGTAGTCAGAACCCCGCAGGGATACCACGAATTCAGAACCCTGCAGGTATATCCCGTAGTCAGAATCCTGCAGGGATATCCCGCAGTCAGAACCCTGCAGGGATATCCCATAGTCCGAATCCTGCAGGGATATCCCGTAGTCCGAACCCTGCAGGAATATCCAGTAGTCAGAACCCAGCAGGGATATCCCCTAGCCAGAACCCTGCAGGGATATCCCTTAGTCAGAACCCCGCAGGGATACCACGAAGTCAGAATCCTGCAGGGATATCCCGTAGTCAGAACCCTGCAGGGATATCCCTTAGTCAGAACCCTGCAGGGATATCCCTTAGTCAGAACCCTGCAGGGATACCCCGTAGTCAGAACCCTGCAGGGATATCCCTTAGTCAGAACCCTGCAGGGATATCCCGTAGTCAGAACCCTGCAGGGATATCCCATAGTCAGAACCCTGCAGGGATATCCCGTAGTCAGAACCCTGCAGAGAAAACTGAAATTAAAGGGATCAAACAAGAACTAAGTGAGTTTGGAGTTAAGAACACTTAGAATTCAGATTGAAAAGAACAAGACTTTCAAGTATTAATAATTAGAACTACTGTTCCTGTGTGAAGAATGAAATTACTAATCCTAGTTCAGTGGATTCAACTTTTTAGGAAAAATATCGTTTTCAGTTAAAGCTGGGTTTCCAAGCTAGTATTTAGAATATTTATAAATATAAATCTATCTATAAATTTGGCTTGTCTGTCTGTTTGTCTGTTTGTTTGTATCCAATACACGTCAAAACGGCTGAACCGATCGGGCCCAAATTTTTTGTGACCCCAGGGAAGGTTTATGAATGATCAAAATTTTAAAAATTTGTGTTTAAAAGTTTTTTATTTTTGAAAATTTTGAAAATGCGCAAAAAGATATTATGAAATCCGCAAACTTTTTTTGTTTTTTTTTTATACTGTACAAAGAGAAGATGTTCAGAGATAAAGCCACAATTAAAAGTTGAAATAGAAGATGGGCGCGAAGCGCCCTAAAAGCCTAGTATTATATATTTTCTTATTATTCTCAACTTTCAGGGAGGAGAAGAAGGAAGGTTTTTTATCATAATTATGTTCCAAGATTGTCATTCATCTTGTTAAACAAATATTCTAAATATAGAAGAAAATTGTTCAGTAGGTTCTATGCATAAAAGTTAAATGTTCTACAGATTATTTGTTTGTGCAATGTATTCTAAGATTCTAGCAAAAAAAAATCGGAGACAGTTCGATAGTCTTTGCCACAAACTCAAATTTTCGAATTCTTATTTCTTTGCAACCTGATTGGGTAAACCTTTAATGTTTCTAACTTAGACTATTTGATCTAACAGAACTCATAGTTTAGCATTGGGACGTAAATAAATAGATATGTCATAAGAAAATAAGAGTTTGAGGCAAAGACTCCATTCCTTTCAAGTGAAAATATCTATATATATATATATATATATATTCATAAAAAAATTTTAAATGTTCCAACAATGTTTTCCCTTTAGAACAGTGTCAATGAAAATATATTTTATTATTGATCTGAGTAGTTCTTGACGCTACTCCAATCTCAAGCATATAATGGACTTCAACTTAGAATAATAGAAGTCCATCTAGGGAAGAAACCAAAATATACAGGGGAGCCTATAAAACTATCGAATAGGAAGACGACTGTTAGACTCAACTTATGCTTTGAATAGTCCAATGAACAAGTTTTTTTTACACTGATTCATTTCACTTTATTTTCATGCTGATTAAAACTTTCGACGTTAAAACATCATCAAATACATAAAAGATTGCTTATGTGTCGTCTTCCTATTCCACAGTTTTATGGTTCTCACTGTATAATCTTGGAATCTGTTCCCGACGTGACTTCCAATCAAAATAATGTTGTGTTTTTTAATCTAAACAGTGTTTTTCTTCTCCATCTCTTTTAAGATTTTTGAGTTTGTAGTTTTAAAAAATCTTTGTCTTTCGGATTCAAGCTTTTCCCGGATTTAAAAAAAGATATTTTTAACTTTTATAGTAATTTACCCTAATTACCTCTTTGAATCATAACAAATTACAAAGCTTTTCTAACAATTTACTTTTATCTGAAACTTAATTAAACTATAGATATTAACATATGTCATGTATGAGGTACGTATATGAGATATTAAAATATGTCATGTATGAGGTACGTATTTGTATTTCTTCGACAAGTTAAAGCAATTTAACATGAACATGATTCAATTCTGATACTTAAAAATTACTCTAGAAACTCCCCCCCCCCAAAAAAAAAAGTTACCGAGGTTTCCACTTTTAGCATTTAATAACTATAGCTATGGTATTGGAGCATCCCTTATGCCGTAATTTGACGTCATTTTCCCTGATAATCGATATTTTCATCTTGTGCAATGTACGTGCATAAACCTTTCTCAGCTTCGTTGAATTCATGTAAAATGTATATGCATTTTTAATCCTAGTCCTGGAGCCAGCAATCAAATATACACCGGTATAAGATGAAGGGGTGGAGGGGGTAGGGGGACATTGTAATGTTTGGCATAGTTTTTATTTGAAAAAACACAAGTCTTTAATTGTTTATAAAACGGATAAAAAAGAATATCTAATACTAGACGAATGACTTGACCCAGTTTTGTGGCCGCAGCGCTTGGCCCCGAAAATGTCTGAACCCGGCCTAATCTTATTATTTAAAGTTATTATAAATTAAATGGCAGAAAAGTTCGGCCCCATAATCTGTCCCAGTCGTGGCGCCCAGCCCAGATTTATAGCTTCAGTGATCAATCCAATATCAGCTGTCCTAGCCGTAGCACGCGGCCCAGGAATTGTCTTAACCTTTCCTTACATAGAATACATAATATTTCCAGTTTGTTGGTTGACCCTAGGTTGTTTTATCCATTGATGTCGTTTGACCCAGGTTGGTTTGACCCTATGTCGGTGTACTATGTATGGCATAGATCAATAACAATAAAGATACAACACTAGATGTCGTCTAATTTCCCCAAAGGAGTTACATGTATACTGCGTTGTATTACAAGACAGAGAGAGAGAATGCGTGTAACTCCTTTGGGATTCTGCCTCAGGGTTAGCGCGAACGAAAAACCCCTAGATCTTGAAAAGACGACATCTAGTGTTCTATCAGTATTGTTATTAATCTATGTATGTAGGTATAAGGAGAGAAAGTGACGTCATTAGATTAATTATTTGCAAGATTATTGAATGACTCTCATGAATAATTGGATTCCTATTCAGTATTTATGAAGACAGGGAGATAAGAATTCATTTATTCAGTATTGATGATCATCGAAATAGGAGAGGGGGGGGGGGTGTTCCATAGCATATATGAAAGTAATTGGGGTATTTTATCAAAAAAATCAATATGATGGAGGGGGGGGGGGAGGCAGGGGAGTATGTAAGAATAAGTCTGGTGGAGGGGACATGGAACTTTTTTTACTTTCCAGAGAGGGAGGCGCAAAGGTTGTATAATTTTCGTAATTAAACGATTTTTGATTATTTACGGGAAAACATGATGCTTTTTAACCAAAAATGCCTAGATTTTCATAAATTCAGCATCAGATTATTGTTTTATTTATGCACATGAAACCAATGTAGATATATGTAGCAAAATATGGGCAGAGAAGATTAACTGCGTTATATCTATTCTCTTTAATACGTAATACGATGGTCCTAATAATGTGATATCAATAACATCGTAGGAATTGAATTACGACAATTCCTGTTAACTTTGTAACCTAAGCTATTGAATAAAGTTAGTTGACTGAGACTGCTTTGATTACGGTATTAGAAGTAGTCTGTGTTCTCGTTGAAATAAGACGAGCAGAGATCTTTGCTAATTGATTTAGCATTGAATCTATAGTAAGCTTGAAAATAGAGCTTTTGGTCCTCGTTGAATTATACGAGTTGAGAAATTGCCTGGTAGCAATTTCTTTGGACTGTGTGTTCTTTAAAATTGGGGAGTGTAGCCTGTTATTTCTTTGGACTGTGTGTTCTTTAAAATTGGGGAGTGTAGCCTGTTTGAGATTTGGCCTGTGTGTCATTTAGAACCGGGGAGTGAAGCCTGGTTGAGATATTGCCCGTGTAGCAATTCCATTGGACTGTGTGTCATTTAGAACCCGGGAGTGAAGCCTGGATGAGATATTTCCTGTGTAGCAATTTCATTGGACTGTGTGTCATTTAGAACCGGGGAGTGAAGCCTGGTTGAGATATTGCCCGTGTAGCAATTCCATTGGACTGAGTGTCCTTTATACCCGGGGAGTGAAGCCTGTTTGAGATATTGCCTGTGTAGCAATTTCATTGGACTGTGTGTCATTTAGAACCCGGGAGTGAAGCCTGTTTGAGATATTGCTCGCCCCTATACTGTACAAATTTATTTATACGACTTGACATCCTTGTCTTTTTATGTAATAGAAAACTATTTTGTCCAAGTTTTTGCTCTAAACATAGTTTGTAGATACATTTAATTCTTACCAAAGAAGAAAGAGCAGATAATGGGATACATACTTTTTTGGGATTTCCATTTCCATAAAAACAAATGGTTTAAAAATACCAGAGAGCACTTTACGCTCCCAATACATGGCTAACTTTTATTTTCATTTCTGATTTCTTAACATATATAACCTTGTACAATTTGAAACATTTTTATCGGTAAAAGTAGTAAAAAAGGGCCTTCATTATTCAAATGTCTTTGCAACCTGATGTCGCCGGATTTTAAATATATCTATATAATAAAACAAGACATTCGTATATATGTTCCCTACAGTCAGCCAAAGGGATTCGAATTATTTTTTTTTCAAATGATATCATTATAAAAGTCAATTTACTCAATTTAGAATTCTTTAAGCAAGCTTATATAGAACATTTCCGAATTTATAACAAACTTCCCAATCCAAATTTGAGGCAAATCGGTTAAGTAATTCTATCTATGATCGGATATACAGACAAACAATTGAACAAACATGCAAACAGAGATTATTACTATAGATATATAGATATATAGATAGATATTAAAGAAAATTTTAGATTAATAAAGAAAATATATTTACCTGAAACCAGTTCTCTGGTTCCATGTGAGTTTAACACTTAAGTTTCCAGTAGCTTCTCTTGACTTCCATAGGACTCAATTCTCTTCTTTTTCCTCAAATATAACCATGATCAGGTTATATCTGGATTGATCAAGTAGAAACTGATTTCCTCATCATGAATCCGGCAACATCAGGTTTTATTGTGGTATTCTCAGTAAGCTTAATTCTCTAAATTCCACCATATTCTTATATTGCTCCTAGATATTTCAAAACTGAAAGTAGATGTTAAAGTAGATGTTCAAGTAGATGTTAGAGTAGATGTTAAAGTAGATGTTAAAGTAGATGTTAAAGTAGATGTTAAAGTAGATGTTAAAGTAGATGTTAAAGTAGATGTTAAATAATTCACTTATTCTTGAAAAGTCACAAATGTAGGAAGTTTATTTTTAGTATTAAAGGGGCTACGCAAAAGGGCTACACAAAAGGGCTACACAAAAGAGCTACGCAAAAGAGCTACACAAAGACGCAAAAAAAAGCTTGCAAATTTTAATAATAATTGTAATTTATATTATCTTCAAATACTATTTTTCTTGATCCAAAAAAGAATTTGTCTGTCTGAAAAATGGTTTAAAAACCTAAGATTCTCTGATTCTATCTGAAAATACTAAAATTTATACAATTTACAGGATTTAATCGAAAATTCTAATATTTTCAGACATTTAAAAATATTCTTTTAAAAGAATGTAAATAAAATCAACTAATTCATTTATTTATGTCAAACTGTATTTTTCTCGCACGTCTAATTTATAGTTTTAAGTAAAAAGTGAAAGAACATAATCAATTACAATTGATCTTTTTAATAAATAACCAAGAAAAGAATGAAAATGCGAAACGGGCGGTAAAAAAATCTCATTTTACAATATATTAAATATCATAGCAAACTGCATTATTTACTATGAGCTGTGTACACTGTAAAGTGAATTGAATAGTGTACACTGTACAGTGTACAATGTATAGTGAATTGCATAGTGTACAGTGTACACGGTATAGTGAATTGCATTGTGTACATTATACAATGAATTGAATAGTGTACACTGCACAGTGAAATGTATAGTGTACACAGTACAGTGAATTGTATAGTGTACACTGTACGGTGAATTGTATAGTGTACACTGTACGGTGAATTGTTTGGTGTACACTGTAAGTGAACAGAACTGAACATTTTAGAATTGTGGATATCGAGATCAATGCATGCTTGAGCTTCTTTTTTTGTTAATCTCAAGATTAATTTAATCTTAAGTTTGTATCCACAAAAGTGTATATATATAACTCAACAAATTGAGTGGCGATTGGAGAAACTGGACCAGCCAATCAGAGAAGCTGGGAAATTTGAAATTTTGCGCGCCATTTAATGAGTAAACTCTCATTGGTTGAAAACTGGCAGGAGAGAAAAGGAGCGGATTAAGCGGGAAGCTAAAAGTGTTTACACTGAAAATTCAGATTATGCGATTGGGATTAAAAGTATCCAACTCTAAAGTTTTCTGCATTCAGAGCTGAAAACTTTTGAATGGTGGATATCGAGATTAATGCTTGATCCTCTTTTTTTCTTAATATCGAGACTAACCTAATCTTGTACTTGTATCCTGAATCAGAGTCGCGTATATGAAGCCGATAAAGGAATTGGGTTTTTGCCACAAACTCACATCTTCTGATCCCAATATTTTGCAACCAGATGGTGCAAACCTTCGATATTTCAAACTTAATTTATTTTATCTATAAGTATTAATAGTTTGAAATATCTAAGGTCTACGACGTTGGGTTTCAAAGATATAGAGATTAGAAAATCAGAGTTTTCGGCAAAAACTCAACTCCTTTGACATTATTATACAAAAACGTGAGGGACTCTCTTTTTCAAAAAACCGGTTTTTGATTTTTCTCTACTATATCCAAGAAAGAACGGTTTAAGAAGAAAATCAAAAGTGTGTCCATTGGATACTCAGATTAAGTAATCGGGATTAAGGATATCTCATTAAAAGTTTTCAGCTCAGCTCGGATAAAATCTACAGAGAGAATTAAAAAAACCTGACAAATAATGTTGGACTGAAAAAATCTTCATATTCCAACAAGAGAAGGGGGAGGGGGGGGGGCGGGACAAATTTGGTAGAATAAGAAAAGAACTATAAATGGTAGTTTAGCTCTATTCCATTTCTTAACTTTAAGAACTTGAAAGATTTATAAAGTTTGAATGATTTGAAATCATGATTTAAACTTTTTATTTATTTATGCATGAAAATTCCTGCTTATGTATGACTTTACGATATACCCTTTAAATCTTGCAAAAAAAAATTTAATTTTCAATATTATTGTCATTTCTTTTCTTTTAAACAAATTGTAAACTCCGTTTTACAAATAAACAATGATATGTGTAAATTTATTTAATATATTTATATACGTTATAATATATGTATCATAATTTTATAATATAATGGAAAACTAAAATTTGTCAGATATTGAACTCTGTTATGAATAATGTTGTTAATCGGTTTGAAAAGTTTTTAGAAAAAGAAATAATAACACTTCAAATATTTCAAAACTGTATTATGCTAAACTTTGATTTTATTAAACATACCAATATCTCTGATCTAAAAAATAAAAAGTACGGAAAAATCGTCACGACACGCTTTTTTCTGGGTCGTTATTGGGTCGTTATTGGGTCGTTTTTGGGTCGTTCTTGGGTCGTTCTTAGGTCGTTATTGGGTAGTTTTTGGGTCGTTATTGGGTCGTTTTTTCCAGATAACCTCTGCCAGGGCTAACATTTGGCATAATGTAAGAAAAATAATATTTAGAATACACCATTTAAAATCCATTTTGTTTTATTACACTACGCTAAATAAAAGAAAAGAAAAACAAAAAACATTAAAAGTTATGAAATAAAATGAATTCTATTATTATTTCAATTTTATAAAATGTTCAATTATTTCAAATTTGAGTTTTATTTGTGAATAGATTTCTCTATACTTACATTAACTCCAAGTAACCTCTTTGTTATTGTTGTTATAAAATTAAATTCTTACGTTTTGTTGATATTTGACTTGGGAAAAAAGGGAAGAGAAAAGGTAGGGGGGACTAAAAAATTCGCCCTTAAAGGGACAGACCTAAATGAATCCTAAAGAATTTGTCCAAAACACTGCATACTCAGTTCAACTACCTTACATAGCCAGTCTGTCCCTTTAAAACTACAACGCCCTTAAAACTTAAAAAAATACACGTCAAACACGTCAAACTAAAGTAAAGTGCACGTTAGATTAAAACCATATATGCAAAAAAGCATGATTCCTATTTTTTTCAGATCACTTGAAAAGAACAAAAATGTTTTGTATAATCAATTAAATTTTGTTTTCTCATACCGTGCAATCAAGCTACGAGATCACAAAATTTTCACAGTAATGTCGCGTGTATTTGACCTTCCACTGTTGTCTAGTTCACAGTGAATACCACGCAAGTAAATTTTTGTATGAAAAACCCCAAACTTTTATTCTAGTTTAAAACTGTTGGTTTGCAGTACACAATGTTAGTTTTTTCCAAAAAAACGTACACAGGAATCTTTTAAAGAATTGGCGTACTGCATGGTGATTAGCTGTTTTATATTTTTATTTAAAATTTATTATATATCATATATATTATATCTGCTCAATATTCATATATATTTATTCACCAATCTCTCCTAAATTGTGTGCTTAGGGACTGTTTAGACGTTATATGAAGTGACATTCCTTTTATAAAGTGGTGTGTAGGATTAACAACGGTACCTTATTTTACCTTTGTCTGATTAATATTAAGAATACATTATTTTTCAAATGTGGGTTCACTGTAAATGTGACTTTCGGATGTATGAAGCAAAGACAATGAAGGAAGTTTTCAGACTTTAACACTTTTCTAAACCATGTTATCGTTCTCATCGTTATTTATATAAAAAGGTTTAAAGGGCAAAGTTGCAATTCTACTATTTAAATGGAGAGTCGATTGAAATTACATTCACAATCCCTTTAATTATATCACTCCTAATTTATATTTAAAATAAATAATATTAAGAAAATTTATTCCTAATTCTGAACATAAGTTCAAAATTCTATTAATATTTTTACATTTTTTCCAGTATACATCTAGCTTTCAGAGGAGCAACAACTGGCTCCGGCTCGGCGCTTCTAGGAGTACTCAGAGATACAGGATGAGAGAGAGAAAATGGCAAACTAGAAAACCTTTAATGGAAAAGGAATTAACGGAACTACAAGAATTATTGAAGGCCTTCATTAATCTTTTAACGCTGTGTTAACCTGGAGAATGGAGTTTTTTTTACCAAGCTGGATCCAGATTTTGCTACTGACAGCTTTAAATATACTCCTTAATAACAAGCCTGGTTAGCTGTTATTAAGTATCCGACAATAATTCTTTTGGTCTGGTACTATGTGTAAGCATCAAGGGAGCACAGAATGGGCTGAACAGAACTTTAGATTTCAATTGTGATTTAACAATTAACAACATGGATACACATAAAATAGAAGTCAAGAGAAGCTGTCAATTAAAAATGCTTCTCTTTATTTACTTGAAAAACTTGTGATTAAAAAAAAGCTTGTTACAATCAAAACTGAAATAAAAAAGTCGTCTTCATTGTATTGATATAATCGAAAACCACGCGGGGAAAGGAAAATTCGAATTCTGTACTTAACATTGTTCTGCCTCTTATTTAACTTTTACATTCTCTAATTTTCGAGTAGTTTAGTTAACTATAGTTATCCTCTTGAATCCTTTGATCATTTTAAAATAGTTTAACTTTTCTATTATTTCACAGATTTTACAGCGCTTTCCTCCATTTCTTTTTATTCCATTCTCCCTTCAATATTCACTTTTATTAAATTTATTTCTTTATTATATATTGTTCATTATTTTAGAAATTAACTAAACGTATATAATTACCTCTATGAAAGCCGTGCTTTATTGTAGCCCTAAACATGTACATTTTTTAACTATAAAACACTTGTTTAAAAGTTTTAAAGAAATAATTGTCAAAATTTTCTTAGATTTTTGCATTAGAGCTTGTAACCTTTAGTTCATTGTCAGCAAAATACTACTTGGGTCAAATCAACTCCTAAAGTGTTTAGGTTTTAGCCTATACCCCCTTTCATCTTTCTTTAACAGTCCATTTTCCTTTGGGGTAGAATAAAGGATGCAAAAACCTTCAGATATTATAAAAACATTTTTTGTTTAAAATCATGTTTTATAAAGAAGAATCCTTTTGAAGGAAAGATTAAACCCCCGGGGTTGGTTCTTGAATAGACTAATTTACTGACTTAATCTATCAAAATAGTCTTGATTCAACAATGGCAGGGGGGGAAACTAGGGGAAAAGAGAGGATGGTAACACTGGCGGAAGGGGATAGGGGAAAAGTAAAATGAGGATGGGGGATTTTAGGCGGTGTAGAATACTTTTTGTTTTGTAGTGAATGCCCAGATTGAGGGAAGGGGGGGGAGGGGTCGTTAAAGAAAAAAAGAAAAAGAAAGAAAAAAACAAAAGCTGGACTTGTTTACAATTAAGAAAAGAGATAAGAAGAAAACACGTATTATATATAATACTTATGTATATAAATATATATATATATTGTATTTTCAACTTTTTTCAACTGAAGTATACATTTTAGATGTTTAGATTTATATTTTCCAAGACAAAATGTTTCATGGGTGTAATCCAATCATCAGTTGGAAAAAATATATATATAAATATGATTGCCCTACTATTGTGACATATATCGCTACACCATTGAAGAAACTCTAATTTCTTAAGTTCAATAATTAGATTGTATTATGTATTATGTATTATGTATTATGTATTATGTATTATGTATTATGTATTATGTAAGACATTGTAAATGAAACCAATCAATCGCCTTAAACGCTAAGTTTTTAATCCCTATAGCGTTGCAACCTGATGGTGCAAACCTTTGATATTTCAAAATATGTTTAAGGTGTCCTGCATCAGGATGCAAGGATAATCAGAAACTTTTAACTAAATTATTTCTCAAACCAAATTTGGTCGTTTTTAGTCTCAAACTAACATTCTCTTTGCTACCTGATTTTAAACTAAATATGATATATACCAATGCTAGTTCAACTATTGTAAAATATTAAATGTTTACATCATCAGATTGCAGAAATTTGGGATTAGAAAATTAGAATTTGCTGTTTTATAGAAATATCACAAATAGTTTCTGTGTTTTCAAAACCTGAAAATTGACAGCACACAAAATACTAATTAAAGATTGACAAAAAGTAAATTGTGAAATTTCCGGAGATTTTTCTTTAATTTAATTTGATTTAAAAACTTTTCTTTTGTTTTACAATATAACGAGGCTGCAAAATGTTTTGGTTTTGATGTGATGTGACCATGATGTGACGTTCCTGGGAGAGAAGGGGGGTTTGATGATTTTAGAAAAAGAGGGGTATAATATGGAGAGATTTTTGTAGGAAATTTCAGGCGAAGGGTGGGGGGGGATCGTTCCTGGTTTGGTAATTCAAATACACTGAAATGTTCTCGAATGAGAACTCTTTCCACTGTATCAGCTTCCTTGTTACAAATTGGATAAGCACTGGCTAATCTTGTGAATCCATCTTGCACTGTCAGCATGATACTAGTTCAATGAAGACCTTCTCTCCTACATTTCCTCGGCACATGAGGTCCCACCCGGGGTTTGATACTCCTCTATTTGGTTAGGCAGACATCACAACGTTCTACAAGTCTTCTAATTTTGTCTGGAGCTGATAAAACAAAGAGGGTTCTCTGGAATTTATCTAACGTGCCCGCTACTCCTGTATGTCCGGACATTATTCTTTCATGACGGATCTGGAACGCTTCTTTCAATCTTGTTTCTGGTAAACAAATGTGCAGAGTATTGTAGGGTTTTGTTGGATCCATGTGATTATTGTAGCATAAAACCCCATTATTTCAGGAGAAGGAGGGATGGGTTCCTAATTTCAGGAGAAGGTGGGATGGGTTTCTGATTTCAGGAGAAGGTGGGATGGGTTCCTTATTTCAGGAGAAGGTGGGATGGGTTCCTGATTTCAGGAGAAGGTGGGATGGGTTCCTTATTTCAGGAGAAGGAGGGATGGGTTCCTGATTTCAGGAGAAGGTAGGATAGGTTCCTGATTTCAGGAGAAGGTGGGATAGGTTCATGATTTCAGGAGAAGGTAGGATAGATTCTTGATCTCAGGAGAAGGTGGGATGGGTTCCTGATTTCAAGAGAAGGCGGGATGGATTCCTGATTTCAGGAGAAGGTGGGATGTATTTATAATTTCAGGAGAAGGTATGACGGGTTCCTTATTTCAGGAGAAGGTGGGATGGGTTCCTGATTTCAAGAGAAGGCGGGATGGATTCCTGATTTCGGGAGAAGGTAAGATAGGTTCCTAATTTCAGGAGAAGGTGGGATGGGTTCCTGATTTCAGGAGAAGGTGGGATGGGTTCCTGATTTCAGGAAAAGGTGGGATGGGTTCCTGATTTCAGGAGAAGGTGGGATAGGATCCTTGAATTCACATATTCGCTATACAAGCAACCTTTGTTTTTTTTTTTCATAAAAACAATTCCTTCATTACGAATCAACTTAAAAACCAGATAAAATTTATTTAAAGGATTCATTGAATTTTGTATAAACATAATAATATTTGTATGATGTAGATAGATAGCTATATATTTAATGAATATGCTAATATTTTTCTAATTATGAAAACTTCAAATTCATTGTTATTTAAAATTTCAACTTTCAAACTTTGGAAAGTAAAAGTAAACATTGTTTTTCTTCGTCGTTCTTAGGGCTTAACAAAATCTAAATTGTCCTAGTTCATACAAGTAATTAGACAAATATATGAAGAAGTAGATTTATAGATATAAAGTTAGATAAATAGAACGATAGATGGCTTGGTAGATATAAAGAAATGTGAGTATATTTCTGTAAGCCCTTGCCTGGATAAGAAAAGGGAAGGATAGTGATGAGAATTTAAATAATATTATTTCTGCCTCAGGTTCTTTCTAAATCATTCTTATTGTAGCAGGAAAATGATGTTTTGATCTTTCCTGCGACTGTAAATAGCATTTTGTT
>NW_019396129.1:539505-561776 GCF_000591075.1 Eurytemora carolleeae | reverse complement strand
CTATTCTATTCTGTTCTATTCCATTCTGTTCTGCTATTCTTGGACATCCAAACATAGATTACTTCTTTCTATATTCAGATAATCTTTACAATGCCTCAAAATTATTTCTTGTTCTGTTGGTTTTCATGTATTTTTGAAAATCTAAAAATCATCAATGTACATGATAACCCTTCCCCCGCCCTTCCATGTCTGTAAGGATATAAGAACATCTGGTGTATCCCATGATTATGGGTGAGCCCTGCATTTCCTGCCCCGCTTTTTATCCAACAATCCCGGCAAAAACTCTCCGTCTGAAACCTTTTTGTGATCTCGGCCGTTTCTCCAAGGAATTATTAAACAAAAACTTGGCCTTGAAACCCCGGGTAGTTTGTCAGAAAACTGCATTCGAATCCTTTTAAACTAATTTCACAAAACGTTCCTCTTCATTCACAAGTTTTACTTGAATGCAAATTATTCAATTCAATTCAATTCAATCTTTGAACTTATATTTAAATCAAATTCACAAATCAATTTCAATTCAATTTTTTTTTTGCAAAATATGCAAATAAATGTTTTCGTGGCGGAGCGTGGAGATGGAAAAAGATGTTGGTAATCTTGACTCTTATCTTTTAATCCCCTAGTTTCAAGCTTAAAGTATTTTTTTGTCTCTTTTATTTTCAATGATTTGTGTTTTTAACATTTAATGGAGTTTAGTTTGGGGCTGTATTTTTAATGAAGTAGGTTTAAACGTGTTAATCTCTAAATGGTAAACCTGTAACGTGAGATAAAAATCAAATAGGTTTTGGGTCTCTCCGCTTCAATTTCAAATACTTTAAAAATCTCCTTTTTGTGGCAATAATTCCAAATCTCAGGGCAATCGTAAATTCACCTTTTTCTGCGCGTAAACACAACTTTTACATTTAAAAAGCCAAAAAAGTTGCCAAACCCTAGTTCTCTCTATCTTCAATATTGTAAGAATTTTTGGTTAAATTTGCTGTAAAGACTTTTAAAGCATTTTCATGTCAATTAAAACTCTCCGAAAAACAAAGTACGTACCGGACCGTTTTTTGGCATTACATTCACATTCTCGGATTTTTTCCCCTACAAAATGTTTAGTGCTTTTAACAGGCATTTAGTGAGATAATACAAACATATNCAGCCGCGATAATTTAACCTTTTTCAACTATTTATCTATTTTTCCCGTTAATTAGGAGATTTTTATATAAAAACTTTGTTTATCTGTAAGTATTTGACAATAAACCGGTCAGGTATGTTTTCAAGCATTTCTTCTGGAATTTTTACCCAGTCAGGGGGAGAGGACTTGAGACTAATTAAAGAAATGTATTGTTTTTGCTCCGGCCCCGATTTTACTTTTTTCCCCATTGTTCTAAATCCGGGGCAAACATAGAAAATATGCCGTAACGAGAAATCTTGGATAACTATACATCATTATTTCCAGTATAAACAGTTATGCGCTTACGCGTGGGTAGGGGAGGGGGGGGGCGCACTGACACGAAATGGGGGAACCATCACGGGGTGGGGCGCACTTGCGTGCACTGGGAGTGGAGCACTAAGGTGCGTGGGGTGGGGGATATGGGGGGGGGGAGTAGGCCGTCGACCTTTTTCCTTTCATGTAAATCTCCATTTCTAATCTTCATACATGCGGCATCATCTCGACCACAGACACACACTCTCAAATGTACGGACAAACATGCATCTAAGCGCGCAGGACAATTATACTAAAAGTTGGCCTGGTCGGTCGGGCTCAAATACAGGAGTGCATATAAATAAAAAATGGCGGCATAAACTTTAAACACTTTTTTTCAAGGAGAGCTGAAATTTAGGCCTCAACAAGACTTCCCTAGGCACCCAAAATATTTCCAGGGGAAGGGCCCCTGCCCCTTCCCCCCCCCCAAGTTTGTAATTATAAAAACAGTTTTATGAAATTTAGACGTTACAGTTTACATATCCGATAGAAAACTGTTTTTTGTATGGTTTCTTTCTCCATGCTTGATTTGCAATACAGGTGTATATTTCCTAATTCGAAATTAGAATAGATAAAGAAAGTTTATAAATTCCTCTGCCAAGAGTAAATTATTCTTAGAGCCGGATTCTCGGCTCTAACACAAAGGTTCAAACGCCTCAAGGCCTACATTGCATCGCATGACCCATCCGCCCCCCTCCCCTTCCCCCCTTTCCATACTCCCGACCCCACGGGCCTCACTTACCGGACCGACCTCAACCCGACCCAGTGCATATCTCCCGGGCCAGGCCGATCTCCCGTCCCAAAGAATAAGTACCGGACCTTTGCTCCAGGTTTTCCGGTTAAAGAGCGCTTACTCGCGCATTTCTTTGATAAACCGCGCCTCAGGCCTTACATCCATCTAAGAGCACAAAAACACGATTGCGCATTTTTTAGGCACACATCTTTGCGCCCGGCCCATTTATATATAACATATGTATATATATATATACAATCTACATATATACTTATTATGTATTAATATAAATACATGCAAATCTACAAATGGTAAAACCTGAAGAAAAAGAATGTTTTTTATTAAATGATTTAACTGAATTAGATTCCTTTAGTTCATGATGCACAGAATTGATTTAATGACAGTCGGTTGCATAGTTCTTTTATCCAGTGTTGCATCGGCATGAAGTTTAATTTAAGGCTTAATAGCTTGCTTTTACGCAATTAAATGTATATTTTTAAACTTTTAAATTTGTGCAAAGTTCAGTTTTCATATTGAAATATTCCCCAAGTGATGCAGAGGTTGATTTTAGTACTTTAACAAGGTGGGGGAAAGAAAAGGGAAATCGAAAGGGGGGGGGGGAATTGTATTTAATATGCATAAAATCAAGGTATTAAATCAAAGACTAAGTTTGGTTGAAAAAATATGACGAATAAGAAGAAAAGTGGAAAAGGGGGGGGAAAATGTTAATTATCAAAAAAAGGAAAACCTGGAAAGTACTTAAACTAATTCCCCCACCCCACTCAGCGCTAAATATTTGTGTTCGAATTTAGATTTTTTCATCCGAGCCTCAGGGCTTTTCCAGCAATATACAAACTCTAAATATTATAGGGGAGAGGTGAGGGGGGGGATTACTATATAAATACTTTTTACTATCATTAACAGACGTCTCTTTTTTGTCCTACATACTCCTTTGTGGGTAAACATCTTGGATTTTGTTAACTAAAAACTAATTTAAGTTGAGAAATGAGATGCTTAACAATTAAAAATGGATATTAAATTTGCGTTAAAAAAATAAACCAATTACTTGTCTTATTTTTTTGGTTGGAATTTTGATCCGTAATTTTCTTTGTAGTGGCTTTATTCTGTATTTTACAAACTGTGTACATGCTGTGTACATGCTGTGTACATGCTGTGTACATGCTGTAAGTTTTTTCTTTACAAATGCTTGTTTTTCTTCATTGCCTTGTTTGCTGTAATTCCAACTTTGTGCTAATTTTTAAAACAAACAAACATTGTATTTCAATATCAACCTTCAATTAAAGTGAAAGCTTGACATTTTAACCGTTCTCTATCTCGTTCCAAATACTATGAAGATTTATTTACTATAAATCAAAAAAAGATTATTATGACGATTGCTAAAGATATTTTTTTGCAATTTTTTGCACGTAGGCTTGACATCTCATATGGTTTTAATGATTTCTACTCTATTAAAGAGTTCTTAAGAAGAATTGATAAGTTTGGTTGTCTCATATTAATGCGTCCTCTGCCGCTTTAGTAATTGTAAATTGGCGGTACAGTCCAAAGTAGGACCTCAAAGGTTGGCATAGCTCGGACAATCAAACGTACGCCGGTGGGGTGTGGCTTAAAGTCAGAATTAGAGAAGGTATGACGAGCTCAAAAAGACGAAGCAGTAATGTTACATAAATTTGATCTTCTTCTTCTATGTAGTTTGCAGTGTTCTACGTTATCAATCATAAAATAATGTATTCCTGTATATCCTGGAATTCCAAAAATGTAACCTTCTTTGTATCATAATAATAGATGACAGATATTGAACATTTAAACCATTGTTGTAATATTTCAGGAATTGAAATCGGGACAATTCTCGAATCATCGTACAATCTTTGTGTAGTATTTTATGAAACTATTGGCACTTTATCATTCATGCATTAGTTCTTGCTCAATTTCATTATAGCAAAGTAATCATCGTGCTACAATGTTATATTAACTTTATATTACTATAATATTATATTTGATGTCCGTTTTGTCGAAAAGATTGTTATATCTAGAAAGATCCGAATTAAATGAAGACAAAATTTCAAAGAAAAAACATATTTTTTTTGGCACATTATGTTATAAAGTATCCGACTAGGTTATATATATATAGGTTATTATGTTATAAAGTATCCGACTAGGTTATATATATATATAGGTTATTATGTTATAAAGTATCCGACTAGGTTATATATATATAGGTTATTATGTTATAAAGTATCCGACTAGGTTATATATATATATATAGGTTATTATGTTATAAAGTATCCGACTAGGTTTTATATATATTTAGGTTATTATGTTATAAAGTATCCGACTAGGTTTTATATATATATATAGGTTATTATGTTATAAAGTATCCGACTAGGTTTTATATATATTTAGGTTATTATGTTATAAAGTATCCGACTAGGTTTTATATATATTTAGGTTATTATGTTATAAAGTATCCGACTAGGTTTTATATATATTTAGGTTATTATGTTATAAAGTATCCGACTAGGTTTTTCTCTGTATTTCAACTTTTTTGTTTTATCTAGTGTTTAAATATTAGACATCCTATCTATAATATATGTCTTCATGTATGTATGTATGTATGTATGTATGTATGGGTGTCTGTATGTCAGAGTGTCTGTATGTTAGGGTGTACGTATGTATGTAGATATGTATGTATTGTTTTCTAAATAATCACTTCTCACAATGTTGGGCCGCAGAGTTTTTGGTAAAATGCCATTAATTTAGTAAATGAAGCGACGAAATTTTGTAGAAATATTCAGGCCTCATTGCTATATACATGTATCTAGGCACTGGGCACTATTACAGTAGTTAGTTCAGTACATAATGTGTTAGACACTTTACACTGTACACTGTACAGAGTTATGAACAGTAGTTAAAGAAAATTAGTAGTTTCTACAATAGCTAGTGTAGATACAGTAAATACTGCAGTACAGTAGATGCTGTACAGTGGAAAAGTTATTTACAGTAAGTTAATGCAGAAGTTAATCCGAGCAGTGTAATTACAGTACGGTAACGTACAGTACAGTTAATTACACTAAAGTTAGTACAGTAAGTCCTGTAAAGTAAACAATGTACAGTAGTACAGTAAAAAAACTACTTTGTCTGTGCAGATTATAGTCCTAAAATACTGTTTATTTTCTAGTATACATACAGTAGTAATTAAGCTACTAAAGACAAACTACCGTGAATAAAACCTTTAAACAGTTACAGTGCCAAATCACCTAATTTCTGACTCTTTCTCCTGCAACTTTGTAACCTCGTAGCTTCAATAGTTTTGATTATACACACAAGTAAGAAACAGCAAAGAAATTGAGTCTTTGCCACAAACTCTAATCAATATATCTACGCAAACCAATGTCGTAGACCTCAGATATTTCAAACTATGATTTCGGTTAGATCAAATAGTCTAAGTTTGAAAAATAAACAGTTTACAAAATCAGGTTGCAAGGATATATGGATTAGAAACTTTGAGTTTGTGGCAAAGACTCAATTCCTTTATCCGGTTTCATAAGAAATTTAAAAAATTTTCTTCTGCTCAAAAGCTCTTCAATAAAGGAGTTAGTAGTGAAAACATTTCAGATTTCAATCCAACGTGGAATTTACATTAGTTTGACGTGTCTCTTCTGTATTTACATATTGTTTTGTGCAGCTTCAACGTAATCAAAATATTTTTTAAAAACTATAAAGTTTATTTTTATTGTATCTCATTGCATTTGTGAGCAGTTACAACCCACCTATAGAGCCGCTGCTTTTTTGTAATGCATTAAACAAGCCTAGTGCAGTTCCAATATGGATTTTGCCAATTTGCAATATGAATTAAATATTTGAATATTAATCACAATAATGCAATCAAAGTTTTGCATCTACATCTCAATTTTTTTTTTGAATTATAAATTTCTTATTTTTATTGATGTTGAAAAGGGATAAAAATGTTGAGCTTAGATCATGCAAATAAAATCAAATCTTCAGAAACATATAATATACATATCAAATAATGCATTCTCAATTCTGAGTATATCTAAAGGTATTTCTGAAAAATAAGTATATTACACTCATCGTTATATCGGACTTACCACTTTTTAAATGGAGTAGGTCTTTGAAAAGAGGAAAAGAATAATCGTTTATATTCCCTTTAATGTTTTCCCACCTTTTTCCCCACTTTTCCCCCCGGACAGTAAGATGAAAGGTGTGGAGCCTTAAATGCAGTTTTTGCCCCGAACAACATTTTTGAAAACGATTTTAAATGTTGTTCTACCCTTCTCCGTACCCTGCTTGAAATAATTCTCGAATAAACACAATTTTCAGGGATAGATATATTTCTCTTAAAATGGATATACTTTTTTTTGAATTTCGTATATTTTCAAGAATTTCTAAGACTTTACTGTTGTTGTTAAAAGATATTTTAATGACATTTTTTAAAGACCCCCTCTCATCCCCCAGTCCTCCTCTCATACTCTTCCTTCCATTAGTAAACAGATTTAAACTCATTCATTTATTCATTCATTCAGTCATCCTTCCACTATACACTTAATCTTTCATTCATCCTTCCACTATATACTTAATCTTTCATCCATTCTTTTATTTATTCATTCATCCTTCCACTATACACTTAATCTTTCATTCATTCTTTCATTTATTCAGTCATCCTTCCACTATACACTTAATCTTTCAGTTATTCTTTCATTCATTCAGTCATCCTTCCACTATACACTTAATTTTTCAGTTATTCTTTCATTCATTCAGTCATCCTTCCACTATACACTTAATCTTTCATTCATCCTTTCATTCATTCAGTCATCCTTCCACTATAAACTTAATCTTTCATTCATTTATTCATTCATTCTTTTATTCATCCTCCACTTTACGTAAAACTAACTACAACGATATGTATCTTGTTTTTATCGGAATGTTTTCAATTATATTTTTATCTCATATTCAAAATCCGTCAAAAATAGCGTAATAGACTATATAGTATATACTTAAATATTAAAAATATACAGCCCAGAAAAAGAATATAAAATAGCAAATACTAAAAATCTACATTTAATGGGGGAAAATGGGTTCTAACGTTAAGACTTCCTGGATATTTAACCAGGACCTCTAGTTTACCGTGGTACTTATTTGCTGTGTACTGGACTATATTTTGTACTGCATGTATGTATATATGTATGTATGTATGTACTAGATTATATTGTGTATCTGCTGTATTATATTGTGTACTGGATAATATTGTGTACTGTATTATATTGAGAACTGGATTATATTGTGTATTGTATTATATTATGTACTGTATTATATTGTGTACTGGATTATTTTGTGTACTGTATTATATTGTGTACTGGATTATATTGTGTACTTTATTATATTCTGTACTGAATTATATTCTGTAAAGTATTATATTGTGTACTGTATTATATTCTGTACTGAATTCTATTCTGTACTGTATTATATTGTGTACTGTGTTTAGTTGTGTACTGTGTTTAGTTGTGTACTGCAGCCCTGTAAGCATATAACCAATTAATCTATGATTTATTTCTACCATGTTCTTTACCCCGTGTTCACTTGTGAACTCGGCTCAGGGTTTGATAAAACCTTCTCCTGTTTACTCATCCCAGGGTTCAACACAGTCGGTTCAACATTATTTACCTCGGAAAACAAGAAAAGTTGTTTTTCTGTAAAAATTGTAGAATTTTAAATTTTCGTATTTTTTTGTGATTTCTTATCGCCGAAATATGATTTCCCCGTTCAAAGAAGAATTTATTGTCTGCAAACACAACAAATCTCTCATTCTCTTCTTTTCTATCTACATTCTATTCTAGTCTATTCTTTACATCCTCATCCTTCCTCATCCTTCCTCATCCCTCCTCATCCTTCCTCATCCTTACTCATCCCTCCTCATTCTTCCTCATCCTTATCCTTCCTCATCCTTCCTCATCCTTTCTCATCCTTCCTCATCCTTCCTCATCCTTCCTCATCCTTTCTCATCCTTCCTCATCCTTCCTCATTCCTCGGTATGCAACCAGTTTCTGTAAAACGCTAAAGCCCAGGCTAATAATGTTCTAAAAAGTTCTTATTGTGTGATTTTAGGGTTGAAACGTATGTAAACGCTAGCCTGGAGCACTGGGTGCTCAGAATGTATGAATTTGTGGGTAAAAGGTCATAATTTAACCAGTTTACGACTTCTCTACAGTGCGCTAAAACATCCATAAATTAAATGGAATGCCCTGAAGACCGGGAATTCTAATTCTTTGCTTTTACGTTTTTTTCTGAGTTTAATTTCTTTGAGTTCACTTTCGCATGTAGTAAACGAAATTTAAAATATGTTTTCTGACAAGAGATGTTTGTAAATTTACTAAAAATTGCAATTTTGAAATGTAGGATAAGACAACAAATATTGAAGTCGATCCAAAACATTTCAAAATGAAAAAATATCAAAATTCTACAATTTTTATGTAAAAAACTGTAAAATGAAACATATGTAGCTTTTAAAGGGCGAAAAAGGTGAAAAAGAGAGGTTTAGATTATCTGCACTTAGTGAGACAAATCAAATAAAAAGCTCAGTAAATTCTTCCTCTTAACAAGTCCATGTGTGTAAATGTCAAATCTTAAAGATATCCGCGAATGTCAAGAAATATAAAGTATACTCCACGCTACACCAAGCATGATAATATATATAAAGTATACTCCAGGCTACATCAAGTATGATATTATATATAAAGTATACTCCACGCTACACCAAGCATGATAATATATATAAAGTATACTCCACGCTACACCAAGTATGATATTATACATAAAGTATACTCCACGCTACACCAAGTATGATATTATACATAAAGTATACTCCACGCTACACCAAGTATCATATTATATATAAAGTATACTCCACGCTACACCAAGTATGATATTATACATAAAGTATACTCCACGCTACACCAAGTATCAAGATAATCAACGAAGTTGTGAATCATTAAGGGCCATCTTAAATTACGTTTTAAGTCCCTTTTGCATAAATTATCCTTGTAAATATACAGTTTGAACTATGATACACTTACAGGCCTATCAAGTAATATAACGACCCGTTGCGTGCATACTTCTTGTTTGGTGCTCGTAGCTGGAGAAAAAGTGCACATAATATTAACATTGTATTGCACACACCGGCCCAATTAGTTAGAAATGCATAACTTATGGCTTTAAAGTTTTAACAGGGTGTTTAAAAATACATAATTAAAAACCGTGTTATTTAAATACTTCAGGTTTCATTAAACATGGTTCTTTCTAAACAATATGGGTTGAAACCGGGGGTTTACAATTTTAAGTTCAAGCAGAGTGATTAAAAACTGTGAAATTAAACAGTATCTAAAATACTAATGATTACGCGACACATTCTATATTTTTCTAACCTTTATATCTTTGCAACCAGATATCGAAATACGAATTAAGTTAGATCAATTAAATTTATCAAGCATAAAATTAACCTCATAAGGTTGCAAAGATATGGGGAAAATTATGGTTTGTGACGTGTTTCAATAAATATTTCTTATAAAGACCATGGTGCGGTCCTGTTGCAAACGTATAGAACGAATAGTTGTTATAAGTTATTATATTCAAGAAACTTTATGTGAATAAGCCGTAAGCGATGCATATATTTAATAATGAATAGCTCCGTATTTTTATTAGATGTTCTCTCTTGTTACCGTTGTATTTTCAAATTAAAAGTGTAATAAAAAACACTGTAAATCTCCTGAAAACCCTGGAAACTGAAAATGACGTCACGGACTGAAAATGGATGTTAAATCAAAATTTCGATTAGTAGAATTTAGGTATGAATTGAACCACCCATAGAAACCGGCTAGAATACCAAACCAAATATATGCGCTCCGAGCAACCCCCCCCCCCATCCACTTCACCATAAAACATGTATCAACACATATATATATGAAAATATAATGATGGCCATAAATGTCAGCGTGGGTAGATTTCTTTTATCAAATATAAAAAAGATATTCTAGAAGACAAAAAAGCTCATTATAAATGAATTTTTATTTAATAAAAAGATTAACTGATAAACTAATGCACATATGCTGTAAACAATGGAGCGTTTATTATTTTTAACGTACTGCAGCATTATGTTGTTTACAAATACTCTAATTTATATTTTCTATTGATTATCATAATTAAGAAGGACTAGATCTCAATATTTAACAGTTCGTTCCTTGTCCTTGCAAGCTGGTTTTTTTCAACCACTATTTGCCCCATTAAACATAAATATTTATTTTTAATACTTTTTGTCGGTGAATGCGTTGTAAATGAAAAGTAAATAAGAAAACTCTGTAAATTTAATGCATTTGAGTTTAAAAGAAGAAATGAAACGCATCTATCCCTGGTCAGTCCAAAGTGGGAAACAATTAACTTAACCCGATAAATCCTAAACAATCTTGTCAAATATTTTTTTATTAATTGTATGATAATTAATGCTGACAGATAATATCCTAGGTATTCCGCATAGTCCAGTTTAAAAAACAAAAGACTGTAAATGTCGCGAAAATATTTAAATCTTTGTTCCTAACGATAAATCTTTTGCAATTTTCAAAACTCTGTTAAAAGCGCCATTGTTACTGCATTTAGTGATAAAAATAATGTTTTTAAAAATTATTAGAAAAATTTAACAAAAATTAACTTGACTAACATACAGTTTGTATGTAGATGTGACCCTATATAATGTAGAGGCCAAATTTAAGTCAGACATTTACGATATTTTTGCTTTTAAATTTAATTACAGTGCAACCGAAGATCTATAAACACACGTAATAAAATTGTTTGCAAATGTTACAAAGAGAAAGGGGGCGAACACACGAGGAAAAAAAGTATCAGGGGCAAATCAAGGGTAAATTTCAGCTCGTAATTTTAAATTAAAAAAAATAAAAAGTTTGAGGGGAATATTCGTTATTAAAAACTTCATTTTACAATAAAGAAGTAATTAGAGGATTTTGTGGTGCTCAATGTCACTTTTTAGTCATCAACATGGTTTTAAACTTTTCCCTCCTGAACTATATTTTTTGTTTGTTTTGCACTCCTGGTGCCCTAATAATTATCCTAGGTGGGGTACGGGGGGGGGCATCCTCAAATCTACACCCCGGAGACAAGTAGATGTATAGATGTATTCCTAGAAAACAGCACCAAAACAAAGCTTGGCTTGGCTCGGTTTATTTATCTAAAATTGCATAGACGTATATCTTGAATACTGGTGACATTATAGTCTCACAGAGAGGTGATAAAATCAGGAGTTATATATATATTTATAGATAAATATATATATATATATATGTTTAGATAAATATTCAGATTTACTCCTTACATTAATGCATATCAATGTTTTACAATATCTGTTGTATTTATTCTTATTAAGTTACAATTTACATATTCAGTCATTTGATTAAAATACGAAATATATAAAAATATTCAGTGAATAGTTAGTGGTAAAAGTATTTAGTTTTTCAGCACTGTAATTAGTATCTATGGTATCCATTGCACGGTACTAGCAACATATCTAGTATCTAGTACATTGTAGTATTAAGTATCCATTATCCAGTACATTTTAGTATCCAGTATACAGGACATATAGTAGCTGGTATCCATTATCTAGTCCTTAATAATAGTATCCAGTATACATTATCCAGTAAATTATAGTTTCCAGTATCTAGTATCCAGGACATTTAGTGGCTAGTATCCATTATCCAGTACATTATAGTTTCCAGTATCTAGTATCCAGGACATTTAGTGGCTAGTATCCATTATCCAGTACATTATAGTGTCCATTATCTAGTATCAAGGACATTTAGTGGCTAGTATCCAGTATCCAGTACATTTAAGTATCCAGTATCTAGTATGTATTGTAGTATCCAGTATCTAGTATGTATGGTCCGGTCTTCTATTTTCTGTTTTAATTTATAATCCCCGACCCTTCGTGCAAATATTGTCTTTCATAATACATTTGTGATTTATGATTTTTTATTGTGATTTATAAGTGTTCTATCCTGTAGGATTTAAATACACAGTTAACCAAACATGTAATAAATAATGCTTTTGTTTTGGTCTTTAGACGTGGACAGAGAGACAGAGAGAGAGAGAGAGAGAGAGAGATTTAAACCGGGTGTTATTTACTCTTAAAACGTTCTTACCTTTTTCAACTAGATTTCCACATCTTCATACCTAAAATAAAAAAATATTAATCTCTTGAATATTTTTCAAAAAAAAATAAGTAACTATTTATCGAAACCCCCCCCAGCCCTCAATTTTTAAACTGTATAAATAGCTTCTAAATCGAAGCATTGAACTCTTTCTATGCTGAGTGCGTAGCAGTCAAAACAAAATGCCAAATAAAACATAAATGAAATATAAACAAATAATATTTTGGCTGCTAACTGTACTCACTCTCTACTAGTATCCCCCCCCATCGCAAGTTTATACTGCTTTCTTATGGAATTTGCATAACAATATTACATATAATAGTACTTTTTGCACACATTCACCAAAACAAAAGTGCAAAAATCTTGATTTATTTTAACTCTGATGAATAAAAACGTCTAATAAAAGTGACTGTAGAGACGTATAGATTGGCATGTTCAGTTCAAAACCTCTATCTGAGTAACTAGGAGGAAGGAAACATCGTTTTTATGACCAAAAAAGTGTGAAATTCTGTTAATTTTCTCCTTGTTTCTGAAACATAAATGCTCAAGTCACTTTAATAGAGAAACTGCAGTTGAAAATAATCAATTTATTATTAGCTAAAGAAATAGTGATATCTTGTTCATCCTTGAGCAGGCTCAAATAGAGTTTGAGAGGGTATCGTTGTGAATCAGACAAGGCACTCTATTTAACTCGAGGGTCACTTGAAATTACTCCTACAGTCCCTTTAAAGGCTCGTGTCTGAAGATTAGAAGATTAAGTTCCCTTCTGGATAATGCAAAGGAGAAGGTCTATTGATTAAATTGAAGAAGAAAAACAGTAAAGTTTCCGCTTACTAACTTTACAAACTTTAAGAGAAAATCCGCCAAAAGAAGAATCAGAAATCCAGAGATCAGGTTTAATATTCTCAGAGAAGAATAAAAATAATAGAATAGAACAGAATAGAACAGAATAGAATAGAATAGGTGAGAATACAATAGAATAGAATAGAATAGGATAAAATTGAATAGAATAAGAAATATTAGAAAAGAATAAAAATGTATAAAATATAATAAAGCAGTGTTTAGATAAACATGAAACACACTAAAGCAGTGTTTAGATAAACATAAAGCACACTAAAGCAGTGTTTAGATAAACATGAAACACACTAAAGCAGTGTTTAGATAAACATAAAACACACTAGAGCAGTGTTTAGATAAACATTTAAAGCACTAAAGCAGTGTTTAGATAAACATGAAAACCACTAAGGCAGTGTTTAGAAATAAACATGAAACACACTAGAACAGTGTTTAGATAAACAGGAAACACACTAAAGCAGTGTTTAGATAAAAATGAAACAAACTAAAGCAGTCTTTAGATAAACACGAAACACACTAGAGCAGTGTTTATATGTAAACATGAAACACACTAGAGCAGTGTTTAGATATAAACATGAAACACACAAAAGCATTGTTTAGATATAAACATGAAACACACTAGAGCAGTGTTTAGATAAACATGAAACACACTAAAGCAGTGTTTAGATAAACATGAAACAAACTAAAGCAGTGTTTAGATAAACATGAAACACACTAAAGCAGTGTTTAGATATAAACATGAAACACACTAGAGCAGTGTTTAGATATAAACATGAAACACACTAAAGCAGTGTTTAGATAAACATGAAACACACTAAAGCAGTGTTTAGATAAACATGAAACACACTAAAGCAGTGTTTAGATAAACATGAAACACACTAAAGTAGTGTTAAGATAAACATGAAACACACTAAACCAGTGTTTAGATAAACATGAAACACACTAAAGCAGTGTTTAGATAAACATGAAACACACTAAAGCAGTGTTTAGATAAACATGAAACACACTAGAGCAGTGTTTAGATATAAACATGAAACACACTAGAGCAGTGTTTAGATAAAAGAATTGTTTCTAAATCCGGCGGCCAGCAAAGTAAGGCACTAGAAGGCAAGGGAAGAAATAAATTTTTAAGATCTAATCAAAACTTGGTGGAACAAGAAGGAAAGGAAGTCGATCATTTATCCATTCATCAAGCCATCCATCCAAATTTTTATATATTTCTACTTCTATCTATCGTTTTATATTCAATACTAGACTTTTGGAACGGTTCGCGCCCTTTGCTGCATTTTTATTGTTTTGTTTCCCCACGTTCATAATAAAATAATAACAATTTAAAATTTCGCGATTTTTTTGTTTTTATCGGAAGATTAGAAAAAATTTCAGTCAAATTTTGGAGGCAAAATTAAAAAAATTAGACCTTCCATGATCTTTATACACGCACCTCTGACCCTTCAGTAATAGTAAATTCAACCTAAAGTCTGACCGCGTCAACCTTGTTGCACCGGCTACTCTTATTGAGTGTCTGCTTTCTTTACCCAATGTCCGGGCGATACAGTACAAACTGGGACCGGAAAGGTTGACCCGGCTTGGAAATTCAAATGTACTACGACTGCCCGTGTATATTTTTATCTATCTTTTTATTTAAGTATATTTCTAAACATCTATCTGTCTATTTGTCTATCATCAATGTTTACATGAAAGAAAACTTCAATTTTCCCATCCTTCTACATCAAGTACTTGAGAATCCTCTTCACCTATTCATCAAATTTATCAATTTATTTCTTCTTCTGTCAACAGCAGTTCAGACAGTTTTTTTACAGAGTAGTGCAAACTCTTACATTTGCTGAATTTATGCAAAACATGATGTTTTGAAAAAAGTTTCTGTTATTTTTGCTAAAGAAGTTCGTCAATATGACCCCAGTTTAAAAAGTCAACAAGAATTTATCTAAAAACACTTTTTGGTTTGTCAATGTTTTGTTAATAACTGTATAATTCATTATCACTGTAGACAAATATATTATTTTATCTTATTTTAAAATATCTTTAGCTGGAAAAAATAAAAGTGATCAAGTGAGGTAAAATTAAAGGCCAAGCGGTTGTGACACCTTAAAGTCGACCTATGGCCGAATTTAAAGAATTTGAGCCGCGGCTTAAATTTGAGACGCGGCTCAAATATGGTTGGTCTCACTTAAAATAGTTATCAATGTTTCAAGATTTTAGCCGGCGCTCAATTGAAACCGGTTTTTGGCGGATTTAAGACGCGGCTCAAATTCATTAAATTCGGACTCTAGTCTTAAAAATTGATGCAACTTTTCATAGCAATCTGGATTTGAGGAGATAACTAAAGATAGATAGATAGATAGATAGATAGATAGATAGATAGATAGATAGATAGATAGATAGATAGATAGATAGATAGATAGATAGATAGATAGATCCCCCTCCTTCCCTGTCTTGGAAGATATTGAAATTAATGAAGCGTATTAAAATCTAAAAAACTGGATTTACTTTTGGAAGCTCCAAATAGTTTTCAGGTTTTTAAAACCAAGACACTTGAACTTTAAGTCCTTTTTACCATGGAAATTCAATTAGTTTTTAGCTTGTCTGTTTGTTTGTTTGTTTGTTTATGTCCAATAAACGTCAAAACGGCTGAACCGATTAAGCTCAAATATGTTGTAGAAAGTTTTATGGGCGATCGAAATAAAAAAATGACCCTTCCAAATTTTGTCATTCTTGTAATCCACCAATTAAATGTCAAACTAAAGAACACTTTACGTAAGATGTTGAACTCCTAACTTCTCTTATTAAAAAGCTATTGAGAAGAACTAATAGGATTTAAGTTTTGTACCGGATAGCTTTTTTTCTACTTGTGTTAGAAATCAAAACAAGAGGAGCCATGAAGTCACAAAGTCGTGCCCATTTCACAGCGTTTTACCGGAAAATCTTCGGAACTTAAATGTTTACGATATAGACACAAAGAAAAATGGTGGCATGGAAAGGAACATTAATAGGCCAGAATTATTACTAGAAAAAGTTGTGTCCTGAAAGCCTTTTTTTCATAAAAATTTCAAAATGATATTATCAATATTCCTAAGTTTAGATTTTTGAAAACTATGTGTTTGTGAGTGTGCAGAAAATCATCTGTTTAATCTGGGTTCCTCAAACCAATTCAAATCCACTTTTGATCTTACATCTAGAGGTCCATTCTTAGTAATTCTGATAAGTATTTCTACAGGGCTGTACATTCTTCCTTTATTCCCTCTGTACATTGCAATCGAGTTTGCGAATTTTAGTGAAAATATTGTTCCCGGATTTTAAAGATTTTTTTGGGGGGAGATTATTTTTCATGAATTGCATCTGATCTAAGCCATCAAATACCAAGTTTACTGAAGAAATGATCGATAAATTGATGAAAATCATTTTATTGGAAATATCAGATTTGAAATGAAGGAAATTAAACAAATTTTTGAAGATTGTAACGAATTATTAGACATTCATAAATTGATAATTATAACTTGGAAAGAATAATTAAATAGGATGAATATATGAATAGATGAATAGATGAAAAAACAGCCTACACTTGAACTAGAGGATGAATATTGGGATGAATGGGTCAATGAATGAATATTCAGCCTACACTTTAACTAGAGGATGAATATATGAATAGATGAATAGATGAATAAACAGCCTACACTTGAACTAGAGGATGAATATTGGGATGAATGGGTGAATGAATGAATATACAGCCTACACTTTAACTAGAGGATGAATATTAGGATGAATGGGTGAATGAATGAAGAAACAGCCTACACTTGAACTAAAGGATGAATATTGGGATGAATAGGTGAATGAAGGAATAAACAGCCTACACTTTAACTAGAAGATGAATATTAGGATGAATGGGTGAATGAATGAATATACAGTCTACACTTTAACTAGAAGATGAATATTAGGATGAATGGATGAAAGGATGAATATACAGCCTACACTTTAACTAGTAGGTGAATATTGGGATAAATAGGTGAATGAATGAATAAATAGCCTACACTTTAACTAGAAGATGAATATTAGGATGAATGGGTAAAAGGATGATAAACAGCCTACACTTGAACTAGAAGATGAATATTAGGATGAATGGGTGAAAGGATGAATATACAGCCTTGAACTAGAGGATGAATATTGAGATGAATGGGTGAATGAATGAATATACAGCCTACACTTTAACTAGAAGATGAATATTAGGATGAATAGGTAAATGAATGAATATACAGCCTACACTTGAACTAGAAGATGAATATTAGGATGAATAGGTGAATGAATGAATAAACAGCCTACACTTTAACTAGAAGATGAATATTAGGATGAATGGGTGAATGAATGAATATACAGTCTACACTTTAACTAGAAGATGAATATTAGGATGAATAGGTGAATGAATGAATATACAGCCTACACTTTAACTAGAAGATGAATATTAGGATGAATAGGTGAATGAACGAATAAACAGCCTACACTTTAACTAGAGGATAAATATTGGGATGAATGGATGAATGAATGAATAAACAGCCTACACTTGAACTAGAAGATGCATATTAGGATGAATGGATGAATGAATGAATAAACAGCATACACTTGAACAAGGAGTGCCCGATGATTTGTGGCTGCAGTGATTAGACTATCATACCTTATACACAGTAAAATGATAGAAAGATAGATATAACGAGGAATAAAAGTATAAATGAACAATACCTAAATGTTACATCACATTTTAGGTTTATAAATATACAGTTGGATCAGTAGAATAGTGGAATAGGAAGACGACTGTTGAACTCAAGTAACGACAATGAACAAGAAACACAGCAATTGTTCAATGCAATGAACCCATTGCAATTAAAAGCCAGTATGTAATATGAAATGATGCTTTAAACGCAAAAGATTCCATCAATCTCATCTTCCTATTCCACAGTCTTATGGGCCTCACTGTATAAACTCACTGCTAGGTTTAGGTTATATACTTGAATATTTCAGAGAATATAATTAGTGTGTGGGGTCTAGCTGTACCAATGGTTTTGCTTATTATCTTGCTTATACGTTTTTGGCAATAATTTAACTCAATGGAGGCCGCACCCAACAGAAAAGAGGAAAAACGCCTCAATTCCCAAGAATCGAAACTAAATTTTAAAACAATTTACTTGAGCATTCTGTTTCTTGTTTTAATACCATTACAGGGATAACGTAACAATGGTTTTGGCTATTCTTCGATTCTCTTTTATTTCCATTCTTTGTAAGAGATTTTTCTTCGATTCTCGTTTCGTTTTCATTCTTCGTAAGCGATTTTTCTTCGATTCTCTTGCATTTTCATTCTTTGCAACAGATTTTTCTTTGATTCTCTTTTATTTTTATTATTTGTAAGAAATTTCTTTCGATACTCTTTCATATTCATTCTTTGCAAGAGATTTTTCTTCAATTCTCTTCAATTCTCTTATTTTTCATTCTTTGCAAGAGATTTTCCTTCGATGCTATCTAATTTTTCTTTGATTCTCTTGCATTTTCATTCTTTGCAAGAGATTTTTCTTTGATTCTCTTTTATTTTTATCATTTGCAAGAGATTTCTTTTCAGAACTCTTTTATTTTCATTCTTTCTTTTCTTCTATTTTCTTCTATTCTTTCTTTGTTTCTTTATCTTGTCTTATCCATATCTTTTGTTCATCATATCGTAAAATTAATTTATAAATATATTTACAAATTATCTATCTATCTATCTATCTATCTATTTATCTATTTATCTATTTATCTATCTATCCATCTATCTATCTATCTATCTATCTATCTGACATGAACCGAAGGCCCCAATTTACCGTAATTATTACCCAATCTAGAACAATCTAATTTAAAACTTTTACATTTCGATCTAATAATTTTCTGTCAAGTTTTAACAGGCTTTTAAAGATTAGTATAGTTATACATTAGAGTATTTACTTTATAGAAACAATACATAAGTAGAATTGATTAAAATTATGTTTATGAGATTTTTTCTATCCCCAAAACATTAAGTACATTGTAGGTAGGGACTTAATATATAGCAAAGGGGGTTGCATAATGGGAGGAGGGGGTGGGGGAAGAAAAAACAGGAGGGTATAGAAAAATGCCCCCCCCCTTCCCAAACACATTTGGAACTTACAGGGCTACCCACAAAGGATGAGACTTTAGAGAGGATTGTACGGAATTTTATATCCCTGCAACTGTTTCCTCAAATTTATGATTCCCTGCAACTTTTCTAAATCAAAAAATAAGATATAAAAATACTTTATTCAAAGTTGACGACTTAATTTAACCGTGGAGTCCGTGTGGTTATAAACAGAGTTTCAGGTCGTCTTTACAGTCTCAGTCTCCCTGTAAAACCGAATTCTACCTCCCCCCCCCCCTTAACTTCCTATAAAAAGTGTTTAGATCCCAAACAAAAAGTTGGAGAAAATGTAAGAAATGCCTAGATAAGAACCAAGGATATTAACCTAGGAATAAACAATTAGAATAGTAAGAATTTAATAGGTTGAGTGGTATAAAGTAAGAATTGAATAGGTTCAGTGGTATAAAGTAAGAACTGAATAGGTTCAGTGGTATAAAGTAAGAATTTAATAGGTTGAGTGGTATAAAGTAAGAATTTAATAGGTTGAGTGGTATAAAGTAAGAATTGAATAGGTTCAGTGGTATAAAGTAAGAATTTAATAGGTTGAGTGGTATAAAGTAAGAATTGAATAGGTTGAGTGGTATAAAGTAAGAATTGAATAGGTTCAGTGGTATAAAGTAAGAATTGAATAGGTTCAGTGGTATAAAGTAAGAATTGAATAGGTTCAGTGGTATAAAGTAAGAATTGAATAGGTTCAGTGGTATCCACAAAGAATGAGATTTTAAAGACGACTTGGAATGTTCTCCAGCATTAATCTACCTTTTAATTAAATGCACTTAATCTTTAGACCCCCCCCCCCACCCCTATTCGAACCAATAACACTTTGACAAGAAACTTTTTATTCTTGTCTTTATATTGCTGGTAGAAGAGAGGCCAGTTCCGTTCTGCATCTGAACACTACTAGGATACAAGCAAAAACATGGATATTTAGATACTTACGGACAATCGATATCCAGGAGGAATAGAGACAAATAGAGGGCCAAAACATAGATAGATAGATAGATAGCTTGATAGATAGATATTAAAGATCTCATTATCTCATTATCGTGATCTAACTTCACTGAATCCGATATATTACAACTTTTCATTTTTAATAAGTGATCTTTGACCCCCAACTATACATTGAGCATTCCCCCCTCCCTCCCCCAATTTAACCCCCCCTCATCCTCCTTCCCCCAAGCTCATGTTTCCATGTACCAAAGTTGAATTGCTCAATTGAACACTCAAATACACTCATTGGTAATTTTCAACCATCTTGATTTCTTTATTTTTAGATATTCCTTTCATGACACTCTCACATTCTTTCCTTCTCCTACATTCTTCTCCTTCCCCCTCAGTTCTCCCCTTCCATTTCCCTTCCCTTTCCCATTCTGTTCCCATCCTTTTCCCATCCCTTGCTCATTCCTCCCTTTTCCCATCTCTTTCCCATCCCTTGCTCATCCCTTCCCTTTCCCATCCCTTACTCATCCCTTCCCTTTCCCATCCCTTGCTCATCCCATCCCTTTCCCATCCCTTGCTCATTCCTTCCCTTTTCCCATCCCTTTCCCATCCCTTACTCATCCCTTCCCTTTCCCATCCCTTGCTCATCCATTCTCTTTCCCATTCCTTTCCCATTCCTTTCCCATCCCTTCCTCATCCCTTCCTCATCCCTTCCCTTTCCCATCACTTTCCCATCCTTTGCTCATCCTATCCCTTTCTCATCCCTTTTCTTTCCCATCCCCTACCCCTTTCCTAGTCTTTCTCCCCATCCCTTACACCTCCCTTTCTCTGAATTCCCCCTCAGCTCCCCCCTTCTCCTTTTATGGAGATCTAGCTGTCTATAACTAAACCTTTTACTATCTTTATATATTCCACGATTGATCAAAAATTCGTTCAAAATTTAAACCATTTCTTCATCTCTTTTGAATGTGCACAATGCTAAGATGTTATCACAATTTTGCCCGTTTTTAACCGATACTTCACACAGCCTCCCTATACACAGGGTAGAGATTAAACATTTTAATTTAAAACATCATTCTTCTTAACATAATAAAACCTCCCAAAAATTCCAAATTATTTTCATTTTTTTTAGAGAGACAATTCGGAGATTGACATTTGAACATTTTAATATGTGTGGGAACAGGGTTTAAAAAAATAACGCCCTGAGTCTTCCATCTCTTCAATTTGAATGTGATCATTTTCATCACCGTTAATAATCGGATACCCTAAAAAAGAACTTGTTTCCAACGTTTTTCCCAGCAAAGGGCACAGGAGGGGAGGAACATCTAAATTTAGGGATTTGTTTATAAGAATGTGAGCAATTCGTATCAGTTACTTTACAACCTGAGTTTCATGTAGTTTTTATACAAGAAATAAAGGGCAACTGCGCTGAAACTCTAAATTAGAAAGGTGTTTGTATCCAAATGATCCTAAAGTTAACCTTTTTAAAACTGTTTTTGTTCGTATATTAAGTAACAGATGTTTTGTGGACTTATTTTGTTAATAGTATGAAATACAAATAGATAGGATAGATAGGATAGATAGGATAGATAGGATAGATATGATAGATAGGATAGATAGGATAGAGAATCTAGTCTTGTTTGAAAAATGAGAAATTGAAAAATTATTGATTATTAAGTTTTTACTGTTGAACTATGTTTAGTCTATAGAAGGATATGAAGTAGTTATGTATTTTTAATGTTCAAAGAAGTAGGAGGGGGAATGAGTAAGGGGGGCCGGGTACAAGGGGTAGGGAGTAGGAGGGGAATGATGGGAAGGGGGTGCAGGGGAAAAGGAGGAAGGGGGGGG
>NW_019396129.1:529137-539480 GCF_000591075.1 Eurytemora carolleeae | reverse complement strand
TAGATAGATGGATAAGGAAGGAGAAAGGAAGAGTAAAGGAAGGAAGTGAGAAGGAATGGGAATGGAAGAGGAAGAAATATAGAAGGGAGTGGTAAGGAAGGGGGAAGAAAGGGAGAAGGAAGTCAGAAGGAAGTGGGAAGGAAGGGAAAGGAAGGAAGGGAGGAGGAACGGAGAAGGACGTTAGAAGGATGGTAGAAGAAAGATGTAAGGAAGGGAGAAGGAATGAAGGAGGAAGAGAGAAGGAACTCCCTTCCCGTCTAATGCTTCATCATATATTCATTTTTATTTATTTTTGTAAAAAGTAAAAATGTTTATATTTAAAAGCATCCCTGAGCCGTCTACACAGTGCAATGTTACCTAGTTGCACCCATATGTTCTCATACATTCACCTTCACTCAAGGGGGGGCTTTAGGGGCAACATGAGGACCCTAACTTAGAGGTTAGGGGCCAAGGTGCAGAGTTTTTGCAACTGAGGGGTGGGTCTGTGGTTTAAGGGGGGAGGGGTAAATGCACAGAGTTAAATGAAAAACCGGTAAAGGCTTAAAAACTGGTTAAAGACGCGCCCGACAATAAAATGTTTTTACCACCACCGGCCTCCGTGATTTGCACTGCTTTTTCTTTTGCACAAGTTTACGTTTTCGCGGATTCATGATTTTCAAAATAAACATTTAAGTACAATGATTGTTACATCAAGTTGAGTTGTAGTTTGAATTACGTAATTGAATAATAAAATTTGAGCCAAGCAAGGATGATATTATATTTTATTCAATGAGTTAAATTGATTAGAGTAGTTTGTACATAGCCCAATGAATAAGATCTATGTACATTGTACATAGACAGACGTCATTGTGTTATCTTATTGTCTCCTTATATATCTCATTGTCAACTTGAACAATTTGTAAAGTTTTAAAATGTTTTTAGGCAATTAATTTAAAAGAAAGTAAACAAAAAATCTTTTTAGAATTATTTAGGTATGCACTGTGGACAGCGGGCAGGGGAAAATAAATCATAAAGAGCAGAAACGTAAACAGGACATTTCAAGTCCGACAGAGATCATAAATTTCTTTCAGAAGACTTAAAATAAAAATGGATATTTTTTGCTTATTTAATTTTTTTTTGCATGCATCTCAAACAATTATTTGATAAAAGGGTCATATTTTGTCAGAGAGGTGGGGCAGGGGATTGAATAGGTTCAGTGGTATAAAGTAAGAATTGTCATTCTCATTTCTTCTACCTTCTTCTCCTATTTTATCCTTTTTTTTGTTTTGTTTACAATTTACAATTTTATTAAACTTCATACGAAAAGTTAGCCCTACCACCACGTAATTTTTATTGAAAGGTCTTAGGTCTAAAATTATGAATATTACAAATTTTAGTTTAGGTCGGATCGTCATAAAAAATTGATTCTCTTTTAATCAACAGTTTTCCGTTAGTTAACTTAGTTTTACTAAAATGTTCCCATCTCTCTGTTTTTCATAGTCCCCTGCAGTTTATTTTACTTAGAGAAAACATTACCCTTAATTGGGGTGAGTAACTGTTACTGCTTTGCTGAAAGGAATGTGCTGGAGTAGAAAAGCCTGAAAAACTGAAAAAGGCTGAATATCTCATAAAACACTTTTAGAGGTTTTCTCCCCTCTGTTTAATTATACTTCTACATACCTTATACAGACCTTCAAATTTACTTCAATGAGACCAGCGGAAATATTTCTTTAAGAAATATAATAATATTTTGACATTTTACGTAAGATAGAATGATCAACAACATTTTTTTGTCAAAAACTATTTACAGATACTAAATACTATCTGAGGAAAAAAAGGATGTAGAAATTGCCGCATTTCTGTTAAAAATTTTAAATATTCCCGACATTTTTCATTTATAATTATATGTACAGCCCTTTAACATTTCTTTTTAGACGAAAATGTTTGAACCTTAGAGACAACATACTTCGTCGTTCCTTTGCTACGGTCATTTCATCTAAATAATTTTCAACAAATTAAAAATCGATCTGAGACAACAAAAAACAGGAAAGAAACTGAGCCTGGAATGTGAAAATTCTAAACTTAATTTTTGACGTTGAAACATTCACATGACTGGACAAAATATAATTTGCAGATTTTCCGACATTTTATTTGTCTCATTCAAGATATTCTCTACAGGACATACATGTAGATTGTATATATTACACGCAAAACAAGTTAGAACTAGTTATGTCCAAATACTGTTTATCAATAAATTCATGCTAAATTATTCTAAATGTAAACAGCCTAAAAGAAAGAATGAAATACAGTATGCAAATCTGTACTAGGTGAAGACTATTGAATTTTAATCCATTCAAAATGGTGTTTTTCTTATTTATTTAATGGAAGGATGCTGATGTATGAATGATAAAACAATAGAAGAGGGTTTAAAAATCCCCCCCCCTTAACAGCATTTTCTCCCACCATCAACAGCATATAGTATAAATATTGTTTATATATCGACAAATTAAAAGATTATGCAAATGTAAACAGATATAAGTGAATATAATTATTTTGTAGATTTACACTTTTTAGAAACTAAATAACCAATTATAATTATAAAAAACTGATTTCTTTTTACAACTCTATTTTTGGTTTAAACATTTTTTGATAGTTTATTCCCTGGACCAAGTTTATTGTTTTCCCTAGGTATTCATAAGTATTTTATTCTCAGGTCAACAGTGTAGCTTAATCCCAAGTCCAAGCAAGTTTATTCCCAAGTATTTGGTAGTATAACCAAGTCTTTGGTGATTTATTCCCAGACCTAAGTATAATTTATTCCTAGGTCTAAGGTAGTTTATTCCTAGGTCTAAGGTAGTTTATTCCTAGGTCCAAGGTATTTTATTCCTAGGTCTAAGGTAGTTTATTCCCAGGTCTAAGGTAGTTTATTCCCAGATCTAAGGTAGTTTATTCCCAGGTCTAAGGTAGTTTATTCCCAGGTATTCCTGATTGAATTCCCATGTAAAATATTCCCAGGGGAGTCAGGTTTCAATGCATCACGATGACAACACTTCTCTTCTTGTTTAAATTAGGACATATGTTTTAATAATCTAGAATACAATACGCAACAGTAGTATACAACAACAATACGCAACAGCAGTATACAACAACAATACACAACAGTAGTATACAAAAACACTACGCAACAGTAGTATACAACAGCAATACGCAACAGTAGCATACAACCACAATACTTAACAGTAGTATACAACAACAATACGCAACAATAGTATACAACAGCAATATGCAACAGTACTATACAACAACAATACGCAACAGCAGTATACAACAGCAATATGCAACAGTAGTATACAACAACAATACGCAACAGTAGTATACAACAACAATACGCAACTGAAGTAAAAAAACAATACGCAATAGTAGTATACAACAACAATACACAACAGTAATATACAACAACAATACGCAAAAGTAGTATACAACAACAATACGCAACAGTAGTATACAACAACAATACACAACAGTAGTATGCAACAAAAATACACAACAGTAATATACAACAACAATACACAACAGTAGTATACAACAACAATACACAACAGTAGTATACAACAACAATACGCAACAGTAGTGTACAACAACAATACGCAACAGTAGTATACAACAACAATACGCAACAGTAGTATACAACAACAATACGCAACAGTAGTATACAACAACAATACACAACAGTTGTATACAACAACAATACACAACAGTAGTATACAACAACAATACGCAACAGTAGTATGCAGCAACATTACGCAACAGTAGTATAAAACAACAATACACAACAGTAGTAAACAACAGCAAACACAACAGTAGTATACAACAACAATACGTAACAGTAGTATACAACAACAATATAAATATTCTAAATTAAAATAATATTCACTTTAGTTTAATGTGTATTATGATCTAAGTTGTACTTCATTGAATATCTTTTATTTAAGTTGAATTGAATTAAATGTAAGGACAGGAACTTGAAGTATTTCGAGAATGTTTCCTTCTTCTATATTTTATAGAATTGGATTGTCACGATGAAATAAGTTTATTTAGTTTTGGTAAATTAGGAATAAGATCTATAAATTAGGAATGAATGTCTTAATAAGATCTATATGACTAAAAAGTGCTAAATAAGATCTAATTATAAAGATTAAAGAACTGAATAAGATCCGTTTAAGAAGAATAAAGATCTGAATAAGATCTAATTATGATGATTAAAGAACTGAATAAGATCTAATCATGATGATTAAAGAACTGAATAAGATCTAATTATGAAGGATAAAGAACTGAATAAGATCTAATTATGAAGATTAAAGAACTGAATAAGATCTAATTATGAAGATTAAAGAACTGAATAAGATCTAATTATGAAGAATAAAGATCTGAATAAGATCTAATTATGATGATTAAAGAACTGAATAAGATCTAATTATGAAGGATAAAGAACTGAATAAGATCTAATTATGAAGATTAAAGAACTGAATAAGATCTAATTATGAAGATTAAAGATCTGAATAAGATCTCATTATGAAGAATAAAGATCTGAATAAGATCTAATCATAAAGAATAAAGATCTGAATAAGATATAATCATAAAGGATAAAGAACAAAATAAGATCTGTTTATGAAAGAGTAAAGAACTGAATAAGATCTATTTACAAAAGCTAAAGAACTGAATAAGATCTAATTATAAAGATCAAAGGTACTAGATAAAATCTGTTTATGAGAGAGTAAAGAACTGAATAAGATATCATCGGCAGAGTAAAATCTATTTATGAAGGAATACAAGATAAGATATCAGATTAATTTAAAAAGGGAAAAAAATACGAGTAGAATATGAATAGTTTTTTTTCAGCAAAAGAATGATGAACAAGACCCAGGGAGACAAATAAAAAGCATTAGATACTATTTAAAAAAACAGCTTAGACTTTTTTGTAAACATTTATTGGATCTTTTTTCAGATTACTTTATAATGACAAGACTGAAACATTTCTGTCAACATTCTAAACTGGTTTTAAAAGGGACAGCCCCTTACCTCAATGTAAAGATGTACCCAAGTCCAAATATCCTTGTTGTACTGTACTGCACTGATCACTAATTACAGGCGACGTAGCGCCGGATATGTGTATGATCTGGGGATGAAATGAGCACTGAGTGTATATGTATATATATATTCTAGTACCGGTGAGTGGTGTGTACTCACAATATTACGTTTTTAGGCAAAGAAACTCGGAGGTGGGGGGGGGGGTGCATCTAATACAGGGCCTATACCGACCCAACCCGTAGCGCGCCGCTAGCGGAGGTATTGAGGGGGGGGGCAGGGTCAATTATGTTTTAAGGATGGAAAATACTTTAATCATTGTTTGGGACGCTAAATACCACAATATCAAAAAACACTTGATCAAATATCAGGATTAGATCAAAAAAGTGTACGCTAGCAGTTCAGGATATAAGTTAAAGTTAATTTAACATGTTTAACAAATAAGCTGATTTTTTCATCTTCCCTTCTCAATTCTTTCTTTTCTTCTTCTTTCTCCATCTCTTTTTCTCTCTTCTTCTTCTTTTTCCCTCCCTTTTTCTCTCCTCTTCTTCTTTCTCCCTCTCTTTCTATCTCTTCTTCTTCTTTCTCCCTCTCTTTCTCTCGACTCTTCTTCTTCTTTCTCTCTCTTCGTCTTCTTTCTCCCTCTCTTTATCTCTCTTCTTTTTTCTCTTTTTTTTCTAGTTTATACCTTTATCTCCTTTTTTCTCCCCTTTTTCGCGCTCTTTAAATCTTATTTCTCCTTCTTTATCTTCTTCTTTCTCTTTCTTTCTCATTGTTTCTCCATCTTTCACTTCTTCCTTCTTTTTCTTTCTCCTCCTTTTCCTCAATTTTCTCTTTCTACCTACTTTTCCCTAAAGAACTCCATCTTTCACTTCTTCCTTCTTTTTCTTTCTCCTCCTTTTCCTCAATTTTCTCTTTCTAACTACTTTTCTCTAAAGAACCTGTCAAATCATTCGTTGGGATGTTTAGAAAGATGAAAATTTCCCTGTATGATAATTGAAGGACTGCAGTATGGTTTTGGTCAATTATATTGGCGTACAAAGCCTAGGGGTGTCAGAAATGATTTTTTGCATATTTTTAAAAACTTCTATAAAACTTTTAAAGTTTAATTTTTGATAAAACTTTTTGTTCTGGATGATTGCAAATATCTATCTAAAACTTTCTTAAACCGGCATATTTTTTCTATATTCATTTAGTTAAGAGTTTGAGTCAAAATAAGTATTAATAAATATTGCTTTATATCGAGTAGATATCCTTAAACATACCGATGTAAAACCTTTCAGAAAGTAGGAAAGATTCTGCAAAATAAAGTTGCCAAACCAAACAGAATTTTTATTTTGAACAAAAATATTTAGCACTTAAAGAAGCTTTTCTGGGTTGCACTTTACTCTAGTTTGCATTATTTTCATTTGTGTAAAACAGTATAAAAGAGGTTCCGTTGATGGTTTAAAAGTAAACAGCTGATGATTAATTGGAGGGAGGAATGGCAAAAACACCAATTTGTAATTCGAAAATCTTTTAATGGAAACTGATTGTAACAGGGAATACAGAGTGCTTTAGGGTACAGGGTACTACAATGTACTGCAAAGTACTGGGCTTTACTGGGATATACTGGGGGGAGGGGATACAGAAACCAAACAGAATTTTTTTTTTTTAATAAAAATATATAAGTAGAGTCAGAAGCACTTCTAAGGATGTTTTCTTTATAGTTTTGCACTATTTTACCGGACAAAAAAGCTAGTTTAATATTATCAGCTGACCACTTAATGGAGGGAGGGATGGCAACAACGCCAATTTGTAATCCCCATATCTGCAGGGTACTGTTGGGTACTGTGGGGTACTGTGGGGTACTTTGGAGTACTGTGGGGTGCTGTGGGGTACTGTGGGGTACTATGGGGCTACTTTGGGGTACTGTGGCTGGAATATTGACAGAACCATTAAATCCACGTGACCCGGAACCCCCATATCCTTGTTTGCAGTTTGTAGAAGAAATTCAGACTTATACCTTCTATAAATTGCATTACACTTGTTTTGTTATCAAATATGGAGGCTTTGTAAAATCTTCTGTTTTTGTTAAATCTTCCTTGATGGACAAAAGCATGTTTACCTTTATTTCCAGTTTAAACAATAACATTGCAGTACGCTACAATAGTAATTATTTTCTTATTTTAAACAAGTGTCTCATTTTAATCTGCAGATTCATTCTTACGACTTTGAGACCTCGTAGCTCCTCTGGTTTCACTTTTACAGAATTAGAGGGTTGAGAAAAAGCATGACTTTTAAGATTTTAAACAATTTACTCGAACTGCTGAATGTCTCTTCATAAATAGAAATTATGGTTAAATACAAAAAAATATTACTTAAAACCCGACTTAAAGGGTCTGTAAAGGAAAAATGAAAGGGGGTATAGGCTGAAAGCTAATTACTTTAGCTCTCGATCGCGACCCATGAAAGATATATCTGATGTTCCTATCTCGAGAAATTGATATACAACTTTGTCAAATTTATACGAAAATTAATATATATACAATTTCGTATAAAAGTAGTTGGTTTAGATAGATCAAATTCAGCAAGTAAGCAACCAATCTGAAAACGATGATATCCCAGAGAAAGCTAATTGTAACTTACGTTTACTCCAATTCTAATTTTATATTTGTTATTTCTCTTTTTAATAGATTTAATTCATAATATTATTTATAAGTCCGTATTACTTGCCCAGAAATTCCACCAATGGCAGTGCAGTAAAGTGGTCACGTGATACAGGCGGAGACACGTGACCAGTATACTGCTCTGCCATTGGTGATAGTTCTGGTCACGTGATTTAAGTTTCAGATTTTCAAAATTTTACATATATGAATTTTTGTATAATTTTGACATAGTTTTATATCAATTTCTCGAGACAGGAACATAAGATAAAACTTTCATGGGTCGCGATCAAGAGCTAAAGTGATTAGCTTTCAGCCTTATACCCCCTTTCATTTTTCCTTTACAGTCCCTTTAAAGTCGATCTTTTTCATTCACTTTTCATCTACGTTGGACCTAAAAACAATTCTGATTTATAAGTTCGTACATAGCTCTACCTATATTAAAAGGTATGAATTCAATTCTGATTCATAAGTTGGTAAATGAACAGCTCTACCTATATTATAACGTGATGTACTATTATTTTACTGTCGCATTTAAAGATTATTTTAATGATTTTTAAAATCCTATTTTTGTAAAATAATTCTCTCCACCTAGGCGCGTGCATAATTTCAACTTTGTCATACTTCTCCGAAGTTACGTGCACGGCTTAGAAAACAAGAACGCTCGCGCGTAAGCTATTTTTACCAATGATGTTGATAACATTATCTTTTGAGCAGGCAAAAGTAAAGAAACTGATTGCTCGCGGCAAACTCTAAAATCCAACTCATATTATACTGTGCAAAATTTTTATTTTTCAAAGTATCACAGCATCACTGAATAGTATATATGGTGTCCTGTATAGCTGAATTCACAGTTTTCAATATAAAAAGTCAGGTTGCAGAGTTATTTTTTTTATTTTGTTGCGAATTATCAGTTCTTTGAATAATAATTTGTCAGTTGAATGAAATAAAGATAAAGATATAGATTTAAAAAATCTTGTTTGAGATCCTTGAATTAAAAATATGATAATTGTAAATGATAAAGATCTAGTTACTAGCTATATCATTGTAATTATTAGTTCATCAATTATAAATTTCATTATTATTATTCTATTTTTTTTTAAATGTCATCATTATTATATTCATCATTATTATCATTATTTTATAAAAATAAAAATAACATAAAGTGAAAATGTCATTTTGTAAATCAGCATAGAACTATGAAATATTAAAGAGAAATGTGTAAAATATAAATAGTTTGTTGGTGTGTATCTTTAAATTGTATTGTAGAAAATATCTGTATTAAAGTCTATCTTCAAACCTATTCCATTAAAACCATTTGATTGAAAAAGCATCAAAATTGTGAATTTCGGTTGGTTTTCAAGAAAACGCCCAATAATCCGGCCCTAGCTATTCACAGCCAGTCAAAGAACCTCCAAAATCTGGATAAGGGGCGAAAATTATCACCATTGCCAAAAGGAAGGGGGGGGGCTGAGGTTTTCTACCATGGCACACTATTTTGGCCCCTATTTACAAGGTACCCATGAAAATGAAAATATATACTGAGTGTGCCCCTGAATAATCAAAATACCTGATTTCGCTTTAAAAACAGAAATATTTGTATGTCATTCTCCCCTGTCAAGTGGAGCCCTGCCCCCCGGCCATACATACAGGGTTAATCACCAGGATAGGTTTAAACTGCGGGACAGACAGCTTTACTGGGTCGTCAATACAGTGTGACATAAAAATAATGAGCAACTAACCATGGAACTGAAAAAAATCGATCAAATTTATTCAAATAAAATCAGAAAAATATGTACACAAGACAAAGACAAAAATAACAAAAATTCTCTTTCCAAATAATAGCATTGTAAAAATTATATTTTTTTACTTGCACTATTTTGTTATAGAAGGTAGCGCACAGGGATCATACAAATTAAATCATTGAGAATTTTGCCAATTACTTATAATTGTAACTTTTAAAGGAACTAAGTCTTTAAAACAAACTGTTATTTTCTAATCCCTTATTTTTGTATCCAAAGACCTTAGATATTTAAAGCTAGACATTTGGTTTGATCAATAAATCTAAATTTGAAATATCAAAGGTCTACACCTGCACCATCAGGATTGCAAAATTTGGGTTCATGGCAAATACTCAATTTCTTTGAAATCCTTAGAAAGAGAATAGGTCTACAACTCTAATTGAGTCTATAGACATTATGTATATATTTCCTGCATTTCAACGCCCTTCTTATCAAACCTGTCGTTGTTCTGATGATTAGAATTAAACCTCTGAACCTACTGATTGAAGTATGACCTGTAAACCTGGAATTATTATAGATTGGTTTATATCTAACTGTATACACACCACGATTATCCATGTTTCATATTATTATACGAATACTGAATATCATACATATATAGAAACATAGGTTATTAACCTCATAAACTTCGGATGCTATATAATCTTTAAAAAATCAACCACTTCCCCTTCAATATTTTTTTTTGGTCTTTAAAAAAGAATTAGCAAAAAAATCGTAAGATTATCAAATTTGCGAAATTACATTTGTACGATTTTATATACTGACTTAGCCTCATAATTCCACAGTGAATGCAGCTTGAAATTTACTTGAAATCAGGCCCAGGATGTCTACC